>NC_056572.1:11104357-11404357 GCF_018340385.1 Cyprinus carpio | reverse complement strand
TTCAAAAGCATTACTGACCAATCCTACATAAGCAACCTTTGCCAAGCACCATCAAACAAGCTTTGTCTATAGAGAAGTTATCCAAAAAAATAGTTGTTGCCAGGTCTCTTACATTAGATATTAAGATCCTTACAGAATGAATTATAGACTCATATATTTTTTTCTGAGTAAGCAACATTATTGGTAACAGGGATGTATTTTGAATACATTTGTGCAGTGTAATTTTTTTTTTTTTTTTTTTTTTTTTTTTTTTTTGCTTATAATGCTACTGCAAGCACATTTTACAAAACAAATCTCTATTTCATTTGGAGGAGTGGATATCTCCCTCAAATACTCTCCTATGCTGCTCATGTCCATTCTGCAGAGGTGTGTTGTCAATCTGAGAACCCTGTTCACATACAAACCTGTCACATTTCGACAAGTTACATTTTTAAAAGGAACTTTAAAAGCACACCAGTTCCCTTGCTACTACTGCTACTGCTGCTACTACTACTACTAGTGGTAGTAGTAGTAGTAGTATTAATACTACTACTACTAATTATTATTAATATTAGAGGTCCATGCGTTTAGCGCTGAAACCATATTGTAATTGTTAGAATGCCAAGGATCAGCATAAGTCGTGGGGACTTGAAATTTGGAGTGACGGTAGTACTCGCCTTATCTACAACGTCACCAAAGCTTACCCCAATCGACCTGATGGGGGCGCTACAGTGATCAAAAGTACAAAATCGTTCATAACTCCTAAACCCTTAGTTGCAGGCTCAAGTGTCTTATGTTGTTGAAATTCTTGGCTCACAATAGACAAAACAAAATTTAGGATCTTTTGAAAAACCTACTTTTGCAAACTAGTCCTAGGTTTTTCGCCTGATCAGACCAAACCAGTGCATAATGATTACCTGGAGAGTGAATATCAATAATTATAAAGAAAAAAAAAAGTGGCACTTTCGACTCACCATCGCAAAGAGATGCCAAAATGTTTGTAAGGGGTGGAGCTTCTTTTACTAAAATACCTATAACTATTGAACGGAAATATATATTTTCACCAAATTTAGAACATGTATGTAAGAGCTCAATCTCAGGTTACAGTAAAAAAAAAAAAAAAAAAAAAAAATGCAGCGTTTGGCCACTTGGTGGCACTATAACAAGAGGAAAAAACAACAACATAAAAACAGCTATAACTACACACCTGTTACCTGTTACCAGTATCTTTGTCCAAAGTGCAACAAGTTTCTGAAGACATTCGCATATCTCAAAAAACAAGACCGCCATCTGCCAATTAATTTTGAACACCTATTAGACAAGGTAAAAAGAGGCCAATCAGAACGAAACTTGGTGGGCCTGTTTGACTCATGGCCCTGAAGGTCTGTGAGAAATTTGAAAGAAATCTGGCACTAGGTTGCCCTAACAAGTTTTACACATCTGTAATCACGCAGCGTTTCATGCATACACACAATATTCACATCATATGATAGACCTCCTCATTCTGAACAAATTTGCCTCGAGAATCATTACTGTCAATCAAATTGTTCATTAATTATTCAAGATTAACTCAAAATCGATAAAATCAGTGCAGTACAATGGAATGTCTAGGGCAATAATTATATATACAGTACAGACCAAAAGTTTGGAAACATTACTATTTTTAATTTATTTGAAAGAAGTAACTTCCTCCCACCAATCAATCCATCAATTATATCAAAAAAAAAAAAAAAAAATAATAAATATAAATAAAAATAAATACAACTTAAAATAATAGTTTTCTATTTGAATATACTTATACTATACTATATTTTAAAAAAATATATATTCCTGTGATGCAAAGCTGAATTTTCAGCATCATTACTCCAGCCTTCAGTGTCACATGTAACATCCAGTCTATCACATGATCATTTAGAAATCATTATAATATTCTGATTTATTATGAGTGTTGGAAACAGTTCTGCTGTCTAATATATTTGATGAATAAAATGTTAAAAAGAACTGCATTTATTAAAAAAAAAAAAAAAAATTCTAATAATATATATTATAATAATATATTTTCTTTACTATCACTTTTTATCAATTTAACACATCCTTGCTGAATAAAAGTATTGGTTTTATTTAAAAAAAAAGAAAGAAAAAAATTACTGACCCCAAACTACTGACCAGTAGTGTATATTGTTATTACAAAATATTTATATTTTAAAAACATAGCTTTTTTTATTTTTATTTTTTTTTACTTTTTATTAATCAAAGTATCCTAAAAAAGTATCACATGTTCTGAAAAAATATTAAGCAGCAGAACTGTTTCCAACTTTGATAATGAATCATCATATTAGAAAGATTTCTAAAGGATCATGTGATAATGATCCTAAAAATTCAGCTTTGCATCACAGAAATAAATTACAATTTAAAGTATAATAAATTTAAAAACAATTATTTTAAATTGTAATAATATATCACAATATTACATTTTTTTTTTCTGTATTTTTGATCAAATAAATGCAGGCTTGATGAGCAGAAGAAACTTCCTTCAAAAACATTAAAAATAGTTTCCAAACTTTTGGTCGGGACTATATATATATATACATATATATATATATATATATATATATATATATATATATATATATATATATATATATATATATACACACATTTAAAAAGAAAAATGTTGACCCTTTGTAAAAAAGAAATAATGTATGAAATAATGTATGTGTGTATATATATAAACACTGGGCGTATTTTTTTATGTCACATACACTACATGCTACATTCGCTTCCTGTAAAACTCCCGTAATTTGTATGGGCCAAACCTCATTATATGAATGATCATGACAACAAATTCCAAGGTTTTCCAGTTGCCATATCTTGTATGAAACACATCTTTCTCACACGACGCATACAAATTTCAACCCATTTCAGCTTTGCAACCTACAGCCCAGTGATGCTGTTGATATGTGCCCAGGGAGTACCGCAGAAAGGAAACAATGATCACTAATAGAAATGGGAAGGGATAGACTCAGGTGGTGCTCCGGTGAAAAAAAAAAAAAAAAAAAAAACTAAAAATACATGTAAATTGAGATATAGCTTACACTTCAAGAGGCTATGGTTTAACTGAATAAAAATGAGCACTGCAAGTTTCAAGTCAGGTGCTGTGCTGCTTTGTTTACTGCAGTTATGGGGGAAACGACTATATTCCAGTTGAAAAGCGCCACCTACTGGCAGAGAATGAATTTGCATTTTTCAATAAGCCCGTCTGCTCTTTGTTTAGACCAAAGCCAAAAACAACCCATATTTTTACGCAGAGAACATGCAGTTGTAAATGTGAACTGGTGGATCGACAAGACTATAATGAATTATAAAACTCTAAAGATATAGCCTGCACTAACATATATCTATGTTACTAAATGAATTTAATTGTTGATAATAATTGTTCAAATTAATATAATATAATATAATATATATAATATAATATAATATAAATATTAAAAAAAATCTTTACCAAATATAATATAATATAATATAATATAATATAATATAATATAAAAATTGTTACTAAAAATATGAAGCAGCACTACTGATTTCAATATTAAAATGTTTCTTGAGCATCAAATCAGCATATTAGGGATCATGTGACACTGAAGACTGGAGTAATTATGCTGAAAATTCAGCTTTGCATCATAGGAATAAATTACATTTTATATTCAAATAGATAACAGTTATTTAAAATTGTAATAATATTTTACAATATTACAACTGTTATTTTTAATATTACTGCTTTTACTGTATTATTAATAAAAAAATGCTGATTTTGAAACTGTAGAACACTGAAAATCTTACGAACCCCAGCGTTTTTTTAAAAATAGTCTACAATTTTAAAACATTTTGAATAAGAAATGCCATTATTTTTATTTATTTATTTATTTATTACAAGAATAATGTATGATTTATTTAAAAGTACACCAAAACTGAGTGATACTCCTAGTATTGTCTTGTTGAATTCTGCATTTATACAGTTGCAGGAATGCTGCTGTCATGATGCAGTCGTGTGTCTTTATTTACTTTGCACAGTGACCCAGTATTATGTATAATTTGTGCTGGAAGGCTCTTCAACATGTGCTTCATGTGACCCAGAGGCACTGTTGCCTCATTTGATTCCTGTCACTTCAAAGGAAAACTTGCTATGTTTTCAAAGAACCAGAAACTGGCAGGGAGAGCAAGAGAGAGTGGAAGAGAATGAGCAAAGAGAGAAAACAACCACCATATCAGTCCAAAGCAGAGAGAGTTCTGCTTTATTTCTGTTTTTGTTTTCTTATTCTGTTACTGGGTCACCATACTCCCGTGTAACATGTCAAAATAGAGTCGGTACTGAGAAATGATCAAACCAGCATGGGCTGAACAATCTCTAAGACACTCTCCATGTTTTTTTTTTAGCTTTGCTCCCTAAACACAAAGCGACCTGTGGGTTGGAGCACCGGGGAAAGCACAGGCACAGCAGAAAAGGAGGATAATTGAGCTGAATGTGGGTGCCTCTTAGACACAGCGGCTTGTTGCCTCAAGAGCAAGTCCATGTTTGAGGGTTTGGATCCCACAGAACGGCTGCCTCATTTTTCTCTCACCCAACCTGACAAATCTGCACTAACGTAAAACCCCAAACAGCCTCGCTGTTTAAATGGTGTCACCGATGTTACCCACTGTGAAACATAAATCTGGTGGTGCCCATCATCTGGTCCTGCCATCTGTTTGATATTCTTGCCCGCTCATTCAGCGAGGATGGCATCATTCACTGTAGCCGTCTCTCCCACCGCTCCAGCAGCCAAACTGATCTATAATTTAGAGATTTACGTAACTCTGTGCGCCCTACTTTCGAATGCAGTTCCTTTATTTCTCTAATTCTGTTCTCCTTGCAGTCAGCTTATTTACGATTTGATCATTGTAACTTCCAATATAAAAACAGAGTAATAATAATAATAATAATAATAATAATAATAATAATAATTATTATTATTATTATTATTATTATTATTATTATCATTAAAGCCTATTTCTGTCACAGTAAAAATTTAATATCATTGTTGTACTATTCAAGATTTTTATAATATTTTGAATTAGATATTATTTTTATTATTATTATTATTATTATTATTATTATTATTATTATTATTATTATTATTATTATCATATTTTATTTTTTGTGTATTTTTGTCATTATGATTGTCATATTTTGTTAATAGTGGTATTAGTAGTAGCAGTAATATATAAGTTTAAGCTTTTAGTTTGTTTAGTTGTAATTATTGTAGTACTTCAACTGAACGAAATGAGAAATGTTGCCTTGGAAACCACCTTAAATTGTTTTTTTTGTTTTTTTTGCTTGTTTGTTTATTTATTTTCCAGAATTCTGATGAATGGAAATAATAACATATTTGATCTCCCCCTCAAAGAAGCATATTTTTTGAGTTGATATCAATGAATGTCAGTGAATCAGGGTGATTTATTATTGAATCAGCTCACTGAGAAGAACCGGCTTAAAGAATGATTTGTTTACTGATCTGGACCTTTCAACTAACTGACTCGATCTTCTGGTAATAGCGGTTTAGTGTAAAAGCTCATCAGGTTTGTCAGTGACTATCAATTAATAGCATACTGATTTGAAACAACATGAGAGTAAATAAATAATGACAGCATTTCCATAATGTGTTTTCTTTTTTTCTTCTTCTTCTTTCCTTCATGTCAGATATTTCTTAAATTTTTTTAAAGATAACAGATGAAATTTCACATTGTTAATGTTCAGTTATTACCTGAATATACTTACCACACAATGTTTGTGAAAAGTATTGACTATCATATGAAGATAACAGCAGTTTGTTAATCTGCAACATCAGAGGATGTCCCCAAAACCAGGTTTTCATGTCAGACTGCCTTTGATGATTGAAGTTTTTACTCCAGTTTACTCCAGTGAAAACACGTTTGATTGGTGCTTTTGATCAGCAGCTCTCAACATCCAAAGACATCTGGCATCATTCAGTCTTATTCAAAAACCGAGATTTTTTTGATTTTATTATTTTTTATTATTTATCACATCTTTCATGTTAAACCACTTTAATTCAAATCTAAAGATCTAAGGATGATGTTCTACCTGGTTTTACTGTCACTGTTGTTTGGTTTGGCTCCATCGTGATGCAAGTTTCATAAACCCCGCCTTCCTTGGTTACTGTTGCTGTGTTGCTTGTTGTCATGTTCAGTAAAGTGTGTTCATGATGTTGTAAAATCTAGTGAATTCTTAAGTGACATAGAATAAATTGTAACATTTTTTTTTTCTTTAAGTAAATTGTTAATTACTTCTCTTGTTCAACTGAACAGAGAAAAGACTCATTTGAATGTGATTACAGCTGATTACAATTATTTTTCTTGGATAAACTTTTCTATTACACATACACTGTGCTGCTGCAAATTTTTTTGTTGCTTTCACATTTTAAAATAAAGTAAACACATAATTAGAATTCATAAATTAATTAATTTATCTTGAAATGTTAATGTCAGTTAGTTGCCAATGCAACATTTCATTTTTTAAGTTAATATTTATTTTATTGTGTGTGTGTGTGTGTGTGTGTGTGTGTGTGTGTGTGTATAATTATTTTATTTCAGCATTATTTCAAATAACAAAAACTTAATTTATTATTTTTTTAAGTTAATAACTAATGTTCTTACTGATATTTAAAAAAAGTTAATTTGAAAATGATAATGTAAAACATTATTTTTTCAAAATTGTACATACAGTAAAACAGTGATTACTGTAGTTTGTTTTATGAAAAAGAAAAAAAAAATACTGTTTCAGTTTCTCTATAACAAATGTGTTATACTTGCCATTTCTTCATAATTGAAAATTAAGAAAAAAAAATCAATAAACATAATATAATATAATATAATATAATATAATATAATATAATATAATATAATATAATATAATATAATATAATAATTTAACAACCTTCTCCGGTTGCATTCTATCAATGTAAAAAAATCCCAAATAAAACTCTCCAAACACAGAGAGTTGCTTTAGAAAGAAGGAAAAGCTTATCTGATGACATTGATAAGTCAGAATTGATCAATAACATGTTAGGTTAGAACTTTAGCAATGCATCAATTCTGCCTGTTGCTTTGATGGCACTAAGGTTTGCATTCGTTTGAACATCTGATGGTGTCTTGATGCTTAAACAATTTTGTTCTCCTCCACTTTGTAGCGGCAATGATGTCCCACAAAACGATCAGAAGCAGATCTTACCCATTCATACGCCTCGTTCTCCTGTCAGCAGGCACCTCCCCCATGTGACTGTGGCCCGGGGTAACAAAGTGACAGCTTAATCAAGAATGAGTAAGACGAGCGACATCCTTGCCCCAGCTGTTCAAGTGGAAGGGAGAGAATGAGCGAAAAAGAGAGATAAGGAAGAAAAAAAAAAGGAGAGAGAGAAACATGTCTGCAGCTGTGTATCTTTGAGTTTCTGTCATTGTGTTTATGTGTGTACATGCTACAGCAAGCAAGATATTGAGCAGGGAAAAATGTCAAAAAGTTATGAGAGTCGGCCGCTTTATCATATGAGACTAGATAATGGTATGCCGTTGTGCTGGGCAGCATGGACAAAAATCTGTATCATGGTATTTTTGAAGATTATTGCATTTTCACATATGGTTTTATAGGTCTATAGTGGCTGTATTGTCAAATACAAATGTACTATCAAGAAATTCTGCTAATCAATTCAATTTATAAACTAACAATATAGTTAATCTTTACAAAATATTCAAATGGAAGTTTACTAATTCCTTAAAACATGGATGGAAAATTGTATGACTATTATTATTATACTACTACTTTAAGAAGTGCATTCTACTGTGCAATATAAATATATTTCTGTGATAATTTTAAGAACCAGAGCTATTTTAGTTTCATATTAATTTTAAAGTTAAAGCAATTTTGTTCTGCTGTCAAGATATATATAGTTTTAGTTATTTTAGTACATTTTTAGTATAACTTTACTTTAAGTACATATTTTGGTGCAAGTTAAAATGAAAATGAGAAATAATGCCTTGAAAACTAGTTAATATTCAGATTATATATACATACATATATATATATATATATATATATATATATGTGTGTGTGTGTGTGTGTGTGTGTGTGTGTGTGTGTGTGTGTGTGTGTGTGTGTGTGTGTGTGTTCATGTCTTCATGTAGTGAGATGGCAGACACTGAAAACACAGTGAGCGTGAAACACACTTGTGTTACAGAATGTGAGTTTGTTTTTGCAATGATGCTATACTTATCATTATTACATGATTATTTAAAGGTGAAGTACTTTCTGTGCCACTAACATCACTTGACAGAATTGGAAAAATAATGGTTGATTATTTCAATAGTGTTTCAACCATTTAAAACCTTGAAAATGGGTCCCTGCAGGCTCTTTAGTTCAACACAGAGCTCAAAGTGTCGTGTTGCTATGAGATGCTTAAACTCTTGTTGCTCTATCTAGCTGTTTCTCAGCTCTTTTTTTTTTTTTGCTTTGCAAGCACTGTTTATACTTTTATCTGCTGATATATGTATTTCTGTAAATTTTATTAAACTTCATGAATGAAAAGTAACAGTCAGATCTGCCTGGTTGTTTCCAGCTGTATTGCTCATTAATTTAGATAATGAAAAATAAGTTAATGCAACATAATTATTAAACATTTTGACAGAAACTAAGTTCATTGCATATAAGCAATTTAAAATTGTAAAATGGAAGTTTTATTAATCCATTTGGACTGGCAGTAACCAAATGTATTAAAATTCAGTTGAAATTGGTGTGAACTTTATTTGTTTGTTTGATCATTTATTTTTGTCAGTGTTTTCCATTCATGTATTTTATTTTATTTTATTTAGTACTCTACTAAATGAAAATATGTTTTTTATCATTATTTCTTGTTGCATGCCAGATAAACAATATTCAATGTTTGGTAAAGATAGATAGATAGATAGATAGATAGATAGATAGATAGACACAGACACACATATATAAATATATATATATATATATATATACACTCACACATACAGACACACACACACTGTAAATTAGAACATATGAAAAATGCTAGCTATATAAAAACATGGTTGAAAGTTTTTCCAAAATGGGATCCATTTAGTATTTTAATTATTTTATAACTTTTAATGTATAATTTTATTATAATTTTATTGCATAAAAAATGCAAGAATGTTTTCATTTATATACCATATGTAAATTTTAATATGAAAAAGTTCCCATAAAAACAAGGACCCAAGGTCAGTCATATAAAAATACTATTTTTATTGATACTCAATATTTATCTTAATGTTCTTTGAAGATCTTTCTGCTTTGATGTTTAGATTTTTATAAAATAAATAAATAAATAATAAATCTTAGTAAAGACCCATTTTGAAAACATGTAATTGAATAATAAAACCATAAGGAATCAAATGTGACTATCGATAGAAGTTTAAAGCAATAATTCATCCATTCTGACACTATTTAATCATTCTGTTGTTTCAAACTTCAGTGCAGTAAGTGTAATTCAGCCAATAAAGTCTATTATGCAGTTCATTTTACTTTTGTAATGTGACTTTTTTTTCCACAATTGACAAAATCATCACAATGACATCAGACAAAATTGAAAGTCATTTTAGAGTTGAATCATTTTGATTAACAATAACTTCTGAATAATATGCACTGCATAAATTGAGCGCAACAAGACAAGCAACGCTTATTAAGGAAGTAAATAAGGTAAATTTTGATTTCATGTTGAGTTAACTCATACAAGCTGTGTATGCTATTGGAAATATCTAATTTATTCCTCTGTCTGACAGCCACCAACCTCTGCACCCTACCTAAACTGCTTTTCGTAACTGGATTTTCATGAATATGCAGTAAAGATGCTTTTGCAGAATTGCAGGAAGAATGTTCTAATTATCTCCTGTTAGAGTTGGTTGTTTGTGTGGATTCGTCATAATAACCCTTTAGTCTTGTTCTCAGAGATTGGCTCACTCCATGAGTTGTCTCAATAACAGCTTGCCTTTTAGGACTCAAACTGAGAACTAAGGGCAGTGGGTGTCAAAGCACCAACTTTGACAACAATAACTTTCTCTGTCAAACTCACACTCTGAGCTCTGCATATTTTGAGGACTGATTTACAGTTATTCTCACTGGAGGAATTTGCCTGGAATTAAGTTGTGGAATAAGTAATAAATTCTGGGCTAAACGACTGAACACACTTTAATGGACAAGATTTTATTAGGTACCAGTGTCAGATTTTAAACAAATTGTTCTTTTGAGTCTGATGTTTTTAATTGATTGGTTAAAAAAAGACGCAGGTTGAAGCACAATAATAATCTAACCATTACTTTGTAACCACCTTCTCATTTCACATTGTTCTGTTGTCAATAAACACACATGACGATGGTGCTGCCACTGACGTTTACGTTATCTGTGTGTGAATGTGCTATGACTCCTGACCCCGGGGTCCTATGAGGAGCTGGTAGCTGCCTCAATTGTGCCTGTAGCGGTAACCATAGTGATCATATACAGGTGCATCTAAAAAAAAAATAATATCATGGAAAATTCTTTATTTTTTGTAATTTAATTCAAAAAAGCAAACTTTCTTATATTATAGATTCATTGCATACAAACTGAAATATTTCAAGAGTTTTTTGTTTTAATTCTGATGGTTACCACTTGCAGCTTAGGAAATTTTTAAATTCATATCTCAAAATTTTTTAATATTTTCTCAAAGCTCAATCAAAAAATTATTTACAAAACAGAAATGTTCAAGATCTCCAAAGCAGGTTTAATTATGCACTCAATACTTGGTTGGGGCTCCTTTTGCAGGATTTACTGCTTCAGTGCGGCGTGGCATGAAGGTGATCAGCCTGTGGCACTGCTGAGGCGTTACTGAAGCCCAGGTTGATTTGATAGCGGCCTTCAGCTTCTCTGTATTGTTTTTCAGATGTTATTTATCTTCCTCTTCACAATACCCCATAGATTCTCTGTGAGATTCAGGTCAGGTGAGTTGGCTGGCCAATCAAGCACAGTAATACTATGGTCATCAAATCACTTGGAAGTGGTTTTGGCACTGTGGGCAGGTGCTAAAGTCCAGCTGCAAAATGAAATCAGTATCTCCATAAAGCTTGTCAGCAGATGGAAGCATAAAGTGCTTTAAAATCTCCTGGTAGATGGCTGCATTGACTTTGGACTTGTTAAAACACAATGAACCAACTCCAGCAGACGTCACAGTACCCCAAATCATCACTGACTTCAGAAACTTCACATTGGACTTTGGATTCTGTGCCTCTCCAGTCTTCCTCCAGACTCCAGACCTTGATTCCAACTGAAATGCAAAATGTACTTTCATCTGAAAAGAGGACTGTGGACCACTGAGCAACAGTCCAGTTCTTTTTCTCCTTATCCCAGGTAAGATGCTTCTGATGTTTTTTTCTGGTTCAGGGGTGGCTTGGTTCTAGGTATGTGACAGCTGTAGCTCTTTTCCTGAAAAGGTCTGAGTGTGGTGACTCCTGATGCACTGACTCCGGCTTCAGTCCACTCCTTGTGAAGCTCTCCCAAGTTCTTGAATCGGCTTTTCCTGACAATCTTCCCAAGGCTGTGGTCACCCCTGTTGCTTCTGCACCTTTTCCTACCACACTTTTTCCTTCCAGTCAACTTTCTATGAATATATTTTGATATAGCACTCTGTGAACAGCCACCCCTTTCAGCAATGACCTTCTTTCACTTACCCTCCTTGTGGAGGGTGTCGATGATTATCTTCTGGACAACTGTTGCATGTTCTAAACTAGCCCAAGAGGTACCCAGTATTTATACTAAAAATTAATCAAAGTAATCAAGCTCAAAAAGGAATATTCTAATTTTTTGAGATACTGATTTTTTTTTTTTATTTTGCTAAGTTGTAAGTTGTAACCATCCGAATTAAAACAAAAAAACTCAGATTGTGTGCAATGACTGTAGAATATAAGAAAGTTTGCTTTTTTAAATTAAATTACTAAAAATAATATGATATAATAATTTTTTGAGATGCACCTGTACTATCATCTATGACTGAGCTGGCGATTTTTCTGGACTGAATTTTTTTTTACTGCTGGACATTTTGGTCCCTGCCCAATGGACCACCCCCCCCCCCCACCCCCCGGTAAAAAATCCTATCTGCGCCCCTGCCGCCCCTTACCTGGACCCTTCCTTCCTGAACAATACCTGCCCCTCATATATCCGAGGATGTGGTCACTTCTGTGAGATTTTTAATTCCTTTCAACGCTCTCACAGGACTCTTAGAAGCACCATTCTGTGGCACCTTTATTTGATCTGCCACTCTCCTTTGCTCTTCCGTCCACCAACTTCTCGCCTCTTTGAAGTTTTTAAACTTTTTTTCATTTTATAGCTAAAAATATACAATCAAATAATCCTAAATGCAAAAACATACTGCTAGTAACATGCTAGCAATGTGCTAAAACATGTTAAACATGGTAGTAGAACGTTAAACATGCTAGCAACATGCTAGTGGTGACATGCTAAAACATTAAATTGTGTTTTAAACATAAAATATTCTAGCAACATGTTAGTGATAGCTTAAAACATGCTAGCAATTTGTTAAACACACTAGTAACATGATAGTGATGTGCTAAAACATATTAAATCATTTTAGCAATTTGCTAATAATGTGTTAAACATGCTAGCAACATGATAGTGACATACTTATACATGTTAGCATATAATAATTGTGCCTTTATCAAAATTGTGAATTGCTGTTGTGATTTTTATCTGAAAATTTGAGTTTATATCTCACAAAATGAATGTGACCTCCATTTCTTGTTTTTATTAAATTTATTTCACAAATACCCTATTTCCTTATACCACTGTGGCTTTCCAAAGTTAGTTAATTAGTTAGTTTATTTGTTTGTTTGTTTAACTTTGTACAGTATGTTCTATTATTCAAAGAATCCAGAAAAAAATGTTGGTGACTTAATGACACATGCTACAAACCTGATAAAACGTGCAATATTCTAACAACATGCTACGACATGCTAAAACATATTATGTTACCAACAAAACAAAAATGCTGGCAACGTTTCACAAAAACATACCGACCCCAAATTTTTGTGTTGCATATGATGGAAGACAAAATAAGCTTACACTGTTTTAAAGTTTAATCTTTCAGGATTAAAATCATTGAGTCAGTGTGAAAGAATGTGATGTTTTCATGCACTACAGTGAGTGTAATTCAGTGTCTCATAATTATTCATGAGTCTGTATAGTGTTATCCTATGAGCAAGTGCAGTCTCATTATTATTCATGACACCACGTGCAATTTTTTCGAAGACAGGCGCTGCAAACGCTCAGCAGGCACTTCAATGAGTTGATGTCACGCTGAAAGGTGTGAGTGTTTTTCGTTTGCATGGCTTCCCCATAACGCTGGCAGAGCGACAGGCTTTCAATCAATGACCGACACCTTTGAAACGTTTGTGTGCAACAAGCATTTATTATGGAGAGTTTCTAGATTTATGGAGACGTGGAGTGGGGCTCGTTTGACAGTCCCAGACATAAACACCATCCATCCTTACTGTGAGTGTGTCAACCCATCAAACAGCTCATGTTTGTGAATCAACAGTACAGAATAGCCACGAAAGTTATTAAAAATGCAAAACCGCATTCACATATATTTTTGATCCAAAGTACAGTTGCTCAGCATTTATTCATCCATTGAATTATCAATACAAAATAATCTGTCTATTTGTGTTATGTACTGTGAGCTCACAAAACTGCACATTTGTGTGCTTTGTTGTATTGAATTATAAACTGAAGAATATGTTAATATTTTTGTTAAAGGTAGGGTAGGCGATTTCGGAGAAGCTAGCAATAGCTAGCTAGCTTTGAAAGCAAGAGTCCCCCCTTCCTGAATAATCACTATCCAAAACCACGCCTCCTCCAAAACACCTGAATGTGCACAGGTAGACCAGATCGAGTCTAACCAGCGACATGATGAGAGACAGCGTTGGTGGAAGGTTGAATGCAACACTGTCAGATTATCTCATGTGTCATTCACCAGTGAGAAAACGTTACAGTACAAAGTGCATATTATAACAATAATAACACATTCCATTCTCGCTCGGTCTACAATAGCATATATATATATATATATATATATATATATATATATATATATATATATATGCCATATACAAGGTTTGGGGTTTGAAATTAACTTTTTCACTCACCAGCCAATTTGGCTAGTAAATTTTTAAGTCACCAACCACTCAGAACTTCTACTAGCCAAAAAATTAAAATAAAAAACACACTATAAATCTATTTACCTATATCACAGCTTTATATATAAATATATTCATTATAAAATCTGAATTTCATCATTCCAGGGAATCTGCAGAATTTCTAAAATCAAATTTAAGATTTTTTAAAATTTAAGACAAATGTAGGACCATTTTTTAAGACCTGCACAAACAAAATTAATACCATATATATAGTTCAGTTACAGGTTTTCACACAAGCAAAAAGTTTTCAGCACACATTATAGACTTTAAACCATTTTTAAGAGTCAGAAATAAATTATTATTACAATAATTTAAACAATTATTACCAATCAATTTTTATATTAATTTAATAACGTATACACATATCTTAATGTCATAAATGTTTAGATTGTATTAAATGCATTAGCAGATTCGTGTCCATCCACTGATTCATATTTACAGCTGAGTGTTTGCTGCATAATAATATGGGTCGATTTTCTCAATGGTCTGCACAACAACAGCAGAAGGGTTTATTGCAAATATACATTCATATTCTCTGCCAGCAGGAGGCGCTTTTGGAGCAGCAGAATATAGCGATTTCCACAGTAACGGCTGTACAGCACAGCGGCTGACTTTGAAACGTGCAACACTCATATTTATTTAAAGAAATCATAGCCTTTTAAAATTTAATCAGCACTTATAGCACAAAACCAGTCTTAAGTTGCACGGGTATATTTGTAGCAATAGCCAAAAATGCAATGTATGGGTCAAAATGATACATTTTTCTTTTATGCCAAAAATCATTAGGATATTAAGTAAATATGAAGATATTATGTAAATTTCCTATTATAAATATAACAAAACCTAATTTTTGATTGGTAATATGCGTTGCAATGGACTTCATTTGGACAACTTTAAAGACAATTTTCTCAATATTTAGATTTTTTTGCACCCTCAGATTCCAGATTTTCAAATGTATCTCGGCCAAATGTTGTCCTATTCTATTTTGATTTAAGATTATTATTTTCCCCGACTTTTTCCATCTAAAAATGTAACTTTATTTCTCACAAATGTGATCTCCATTTCTTAATATTCAATTTATTTCACAATTTCCCTTTTTTTTCTCGCAGTTTATTATTATTATTATTATTATTATTATTATTATTATCAAACATTTTAGTGAGAACTATGGAGGCAAATTCCCTCTGAAACAAAGCTTATTGAGACTGTATTAATCATATTTTCAGTATCGTTATGTTTGTCAGAATTACTTTATATCTCAGAATTGTTTTATCTCAAATGTGACTATGACTAGATAATAGAGCTAACTTTATGTGACTGACTAATTTATATATACAGCATGTTCATTTTACAAACAGCCCATATATTTTAATAAATAAAAAAAAATTAAAATGTATTCATTAGTTTATTTTATGTTTTATTTTTTTAATCTACTGTATTCTCTGAAATATTTAGATTGTGGTTGCAAGCCAGATTTCAAGTACCAAATTTCAAGTAGTAATCCAAGGTTTCTGTTTCTGCCTGTATATCCTGATCTGTTGGCTCTGTTGTTGTTTTAACGTTTGTGGTGGTTGCCACCTACTGTAGACCATGTGAGCTGTGATTATTGTAATTGTTTCATCATCAGTCCTCCTCTGCTGTCACCCTTAGTTGTAAATTAATAGCCAGCTTTGCAGGCTCACAAGTTCTGTGTGTTCCTGTCTTGCCTTCATGCTGTTCTGTTGCTCAGCACCCACCATTGCCCGGTTTTCTTTTGCTGCCTTGGGTTTACGTGAACAAGCAGCTACAGAGCAAGAGACGTCTAGATCATGTACAAGAAGTTGTACAACTAGATTGATAAAACAGAGACAACTCCCAAAGCATGTTCAAATAAAGAACGTTTGACAGACTTTTGATTTTAAGAGAAGCAAATCCCAGATGTGTTTTCATGGTGGTCATGATTCTGTAACGTTACTTTATGCAACATGGCTCTGATATTCAACAACACATCTAAATTACAGAATGGTGTATAAATTTGCGTATACATTGATTTGTACAAAATCAATGTACAGTATGCACCTTTTGAAAAGGTACATGTTTGTACCTAAAGGGTCCTTTTTGGTATCTTAAAGGTATAGATTAGTACTTATATAGATTAGTGATTATATTAGAACTTAATAAGTACAAAAGTGTGCATTTTAAAAAGGTACTTCCCCAGTGACCACTTTTGTACCTTTATTTCTGAGAGTGTACCTAATACTGTGTGTACAACAAGATAATTGTATTTGCATTCTGAATTTTTCTTGATTGTCTTCCCTACATCTATTTACATACTTCGGTGCCTTAACACACGCAACAAAGATGGTGATACGTTGTTTATATAACTTAAAATGCAAGTATGAAATATAAGCAAATCATTGTGAACATTACGGTGCAATAACAAAGACCACATGAAATCAAAATTCTGTTAGCTTTAAAGTCTGTTTTGTTTATTTATTTTTATTTTTTTAAAATAAAATTACAACTTTTACAAATTGTTTTCAGTAATTGAAATGTACAATAAAATAAAATACAAATATTAAATGAAAAACTTAATAAAATACAATAAAGGCTTTTTATTATAAATATGATCAAATCTACTAATATATAGCATGAATTTAATATTATAGGAATGTAAAATGATTTTTAACCATGAGCGTATCTAAAGTTGTACATATGTAAAAGAGCTGACATTTTAAAAACTGGCCATGCTGTAGTATATTATCAGTTATCCATTGATATCATACTTACCTGGAGAATGCTACAACCACACTTTGCATGTGAATAGGCCTGAATACTTGTGGACACAGAAAATGTCTATTACCAAAGCAAGCACACAATATATCCTGTTGCTTTCTTTATAGTGTCAGTGAGTTTCACCAAATAGCTGTGCTGACTGAAAAGGTCAGTTTGTCTGACTAGAGAGGTACAGGTTGTACCGAGTGCTGCTAATTACATGATAGCATGAGATGATAGATGACACTTAAACAACATAATTCACTAGTCTGTAGCATCTTTTTGGGTCATGACATGCCTGGCATTTAAACTCGAGCCTATGAAGTCTACAAAATTCTGTGATTTAAAATCAAATTTAATCATAATTTAACCTGTTTTTGTCCTTGCAAAAGAAGTAAATTGGATTCTTAAACAATATTGGACCCCATTGACTTTGATTGTATATATGATTTGTGTACAAAATGTTGAACGTGGCAATGAACAATGTGGCCTTGCTTCGATTAAAGAAGAAGATGCTCTTTCATGAAGTTTCAAATCATGCTTGTCAATTGTCAGTATTTTTTTTTTCTTTTTTTTTTCATGTCATCTCAAATGCTGCAGTCAAATGAGATTTGCTTATGAAATGCAATGTCAATTATTCAATGTTTACTCAAATTACAAAATCTAATCATTACAAAAATGTGAAACTAGTAGTTTCAGAATTTTGGACTGCATTAGGTTAGATGTCAATCATGCCAAATGGTATCTTGTAAGTGAGACATATGGCGAAGTTACAAGTTCAGTTCTAAACTAATATGTCAGTTGATTTTGACATTACAAGACAATAGGGAACAGACTTTTTTACTGCAAGAAGCTTTATTATGGACTCATATTTTGAACAGAGATGACGGTTTGAAGTTAAAATGGCTAGAAGGTTTTGTTATTACAAAAACACAGCTGTTCATTTCACAAGACATTAATTGATGGACTGGAGTCACATGAATTACTTGTGGATTACTGTGAGGTTTTTATCAGCTGTTTGGACTCTAATTCAGATGGCACCCATTCACTGCAGAGGATCCGTTGGTGAGCAAGTGATGTATTGCTAAATTTCTCCAAATCTATTCTGATGATGAAACAAATTCATATACAACTTGAAAGGTCTGAGGGGCAATACATTTTCAGTAAATTTTAATTTTGGGGCAAACTATTCCTTTGATATTTGCTTTGTATGTACTTATGTGCTAATTCTGGTGCTTTTATCATTATTTTGCCAGTTATAAACCCATTCACGTTCTTTGTCTGGAAAATTTTACAGGTTTGGAACAACGTTCCTTTAAAAAAGATTTCCCAAAGCATGTCCCAACGTTGTTTTTCTTGGGCCTTTTATTTTGTGTGTGAAGAACTCAAATAGTTGAATGTGATTACTGCTAACAATGGATTCTAATTCTTTCATACAAAAAAAAAAAACAAAAAAAAAACACCTGAATAGCCTTGCCGTATAAGCAAATTAAGCACCGACATTAAAATCTGAAAGTTTCCCACCATTATTAAATGCTGTACTTAAATTCCGCTCTGCATGCCGCCTCCACTGAGTATGTTATGCTGCATCCTTTTCCTTCCTCTTTTGCTTCTCATTATGAGGTTTTATTAAGTCCAGAGCAAGAAAAGTCTGTTGAACATTTTGTTTAATGGTGGTGGTGCTGAGGGAAACCGTGTGCCAAAGCAAGGCAATTAGTTTCTCTTCTGCTGCCAATCAACAGCCACCCAGGAGAGAATGAGTGTCTAATGTGCCTCTTGTATTCACTCCTGCAAGTTGCATTGAGGAACTTTCCTCTAATTAAAAACTTGATGACTGATTTTGATACGGCAGTTTACAGGAGAGTAAGAATGCAGCAAGTAGTGAGATTAAAAATTCATAAGTAATTGAGGCATACTGTATGCTTATGAACAGCACAAGCATGTATTGATCTGCCAATGGAACAAACATTTGAAGCATTACTTTCTTCCAGCAGATGATCAATACAGTTAATATTCACAATATGAATTGATGAAGAACTTTTGCACCCAAATATTGTTTTTCGTTCTAAAGTTTTAGTAATGCCATTGTGAGAGTTATTTGTATTAGATATTGATGGACAGGCTTTGTGTTCAAGTGAAATGGTGCATCAGAGCCACCATTGTCATGACAGTATTCGCCTGACTTCTTATTTTTTGATGTATGTGTACATGAAACAGCACAACTGCATCTTTATAGATGCAATAACCAATGGTTATTTTGATGCAGAGACTACAGAATTCAAGATGTCCTATCAGTGTAGATGGATGATATATATGTTTTTAAATTAAACAATTTAAAATAGTATAGAGAGAGAGAGAGAGAGGGAGAGAGAGAGAGAGAGAGAGAGAGAGATTAATTAAATGCATTTTAAAATGTTATTTCTATGATGCAAAAGCTGAATTTTCAGCATCACTTCATTACTCCAGTCTTCAGTGTCACAAGATACTTCTGAAATTATTCTAATATGCTGATCTGCTGATCAAGAAATATTCATTATTATTATTAATAATAATAATAATAATAATAATAATAATAATAATAATAAAAACAGGTGTGCTGTTATATGAATGAATGAATGAATGAATGATGCATTTATATAGCGCTCTATTGTGAATTGTTGTACACCCAAAGCGCTTTACAATCATGTAGGGGGGTCTCTCCTCAACCACCACCAGTGTGCAGCATCCACTTGGATAATGCGACGGCAGCCCCAGGGCAACGGCGCCAGTGCGCTCACCACACACCAGCTACAGGTGGAGAGGAGAGAGAGACAGAGCCAATCGAGTGGTTGGGGATTATTAGTAGGCCATGATTGACAAAATGCCAAGGGGGCAATTTGGCCAGGACACCGGGGTTACACCCCTACTCTTTACGAGAAGTGCCATGGGATTTTTAATGACCACAGAGAGTCAGGACCTCGGTTTAACCTCTCATCCGAAAGACAGTGCTTGTTGACAGTATAGTGTCCCCGTCACTACACTGGGGCACTAGGACCCACACAGACCACAGGGTGAGCACCCCCTGCTGGCCTCACTAACACCTCTTCCAACAGCAACCTAGTTTTCCCAGGAGGTCTCCCATCCAGGTTTATCAGTTATTATAATTAACTAAAACTATTATAAACACTGTTAAAACACATTTTTTAAATACATATCTAATAATCTATCCTAAATTAATAATAATAAAAAAAACTACAACAAAAGCTATGAAGACAGAAGTATGATGAAATATAAATAATAAAAAAACTATATTAGTATAACATAATACTAAAATAACACACTTTATTATTTATATTTTGAATTAGCTTTCATTTTTACATTTTTATTATTATTATTATTACTTTAATATTAGTTTTAATATATTATGCTTGTTCGAGTTAACCTGTTAATCAGCACCCCCCATTATGGGACTCACAGCTGAAAATCACCTACCTAACAACCTAAAATTGTAATAGCTCCTGACAATTTTGGTGTCTTTAGAAATAAGACCCTTTGGGCTTTACTATCCATCATCCAGAGTTGATCATGCTCAAAAAGATATATACACTGAAGTGCCTTGAAAAAAATTGTACTACACTGATTTTATTTTTTTTTTCATATAAAAATACATGAAATCAGTCCTGGAGCAATCCATAAAAGTAATGGGTTGAATGCCACATGTCTCATTTTTTTTTTTTTTTTATTTAACCTTTATTTTTCCAGGAAGGTCCCATTGAGATTAAAAGAAATCTCTTCCTCCAGGGAGTCCTGGCCAAGATGGCCGAATTAAAATTTCACATAATTACAAAAAAATAAATAAAAAATAAATTAAAAAAAACTAATAATTCTAAACAGACAAGGTAAATACAATAACATTAATCATATGTCAACAAATTAACTAAAACAGTCACACACTTCATTCATTTTACATCGCAATATATTTTTAAACACATTCAAAGAAGGAATTCTTTCTAGTTGAGCATTAATTTGAAATTCATTCCACAGCCAAGGAGCAAAGTAGGAGAAGGCTGATTTTCCATGTTCTGAGTGTATCCTAGGTACTTCTAATTTAATGCCAATCGATGATCTAGTGCTATAGTTCTTTTTATATAGGCATAAAAGCCTAGTAATGTAATTTGGCAGGCATACCCAACAATGCCTTTACTGTAAATACTAATATATGTGATTTCCTTCTTTGATATAAGGAGGTCCAGCCTACACGGTTATATAACAAACAATGATGTGTACGTGAACAAGCATTTTCTATAAAACGCAAAGCAGCATGATAAATGCAATCTAATCTTTTTAATAAATATATAGAAGCATGCATATAAATAATATCACCATAATCTTAAATGGGTAAAAAAGTACTGTGAAAAATTTTCTTTCTAGCTCCAAAGGAAAAACATTTTTTTTTGCCGAAAGAGAAAGCCCAATCTTGGTTTTAATCTTTTTACTAAGTAATCAATATAAACATCAAATGCCAACTTCTCGTCTATCCATATTCCCAGATATTTGTAGGTTATTACTCTCTCTATAAGCACGTCATCAACCGTAAGAATAGACGGAGCAGTGATCATGGAACGACTACGTGAAAAAACAATGTACTTCGTTTTATTCACATTTAAAATTAATTTTAATTGGAGTAAATTATGCTGAAAAGTATTAAAAGAATCCTGTAAAATTTCAATAGCTTGTGAAAGAGAGAGAACTTGAACCATGAGTTTCTATTTCAAATATGAAGAAGATACCATGAAAAATTAGATTCCTACTACCATTTTTCTAAAACTATTTATGTGTTTTTTCTCAGTGTTTTTTGTTTCCGTAGTGTTCCTCCATGGATCCCCTCCTTCGTCCAAAATATCTCCTCCTCGTGCAGGAGCAGGGGTAGAGATCGCTCGAGGGCAACACCAGACTATTTCTGGTGCTCGCCAACCTCTCCAACTACCCGGATGACATGCTCTGTGCATTCTGTGACGTCCATTTAAACTCTCCGTACATCCGTCATCCGAGGAAGGCCCTAGGGCAAATTTCGGCGCATTTGTGGAGTGGACACTGGCGAGACACGGATCCCTGGTCACCATCTGTCCCGAGGGGGATCTCGCCGGTGCCACTCCAGACCCAGTGCCCAGCCCACCATCACCCCACTGCGTGGAGCATCAGCCGAGCCCACCGCAACTTACGAGCCAGAGCCAGAGCCAGAGCCAGATAGAGCGACAGAGCTGAGGATCACTGCGGAGCCGGAGGCCAGGATGTCAGTCCAGGTACAAGAGCTGGCTACAGAGCCCGCCACAAGGGATAGAGCAGCGGACAGTGTCAGCGCAGAGTGGAGCTCCGCCCCCTGGACCGCGGCTTAGGGTGAGCTGAGTATGGCGCAGCGACTGTGCCACAATGAAGAGGAGAGGGGTCCTGTTTCCAAGTTCTGGTCTGAAAGCCCAGATGCTCACAAATGCTGGCCCTCCCATCTGCTCCAGCTTCCTCCACCGCTGTCGTCTGGCAGCGTCACTGCTCACCCTCAGCCCACCATCTATGCGGTGCGAGCTCCGTGGGACTGCCATCCTCCAGTGTTGCCGTGGCTGGAGATTCCCTTGACTCCGTCTCCAGCCTCTAAGCCCCGGACTCTGCCTCGGCCCATGGACCCCATGGCTCCACCATGGCTTCTAGCTTCCTCCTCTCCGCCGTGGCCCGGCAGTCCACTAGCTCTGTCAGGCTCCCTCACCCCTCCGACTCCACCTTGGTCTGGCATCGACCATCCTCAGGACTCCACTCTTCTGGCTTTGCCTTGTCCATTCGTCATTTGTTTCAAGCTGTGTTTAGTTAATTATCCTCTTTCCCTGTGTACTTGAGTCCTAGTCTGTGCAGTCTGTCTCTGTCGGGTCTACTTGTTATGTTCATGTGTTTTCTGCCATTCCCAGTGTTGGATGTACCCTGTGTTTCTTGGATTAAAGACTGTTTAGTTTATTCTTTGTCTCCATCGCTCCTCGCCATCACAGATTGTGACAGTTATCAGATTTGCCAAGACGTGTGATGATGTAGATGTAGATGGTGTTGTGGCGGTATCAGTGAAGAAGACCTCATGGAAGACAAGCAGAGAGGTCACGGTCATCCCAACTGAATCTTATTTCCAGTCAAAATATGCTGTCATAAACACAAAGGATCACAGCGCATTGCCATTAGCAATGAAAACAAGCTTTCCTTTATATTACTTCAAGATCTGTTACATGGCATATCAAGTGGCACACAACGGGCTTTGCCCAACTTCTTCAGTCCACTAACCAAATGCCAGTTCAAACATAATGATATTAGCATTTGAAATGAATCCTAATCACATCAAAAATGGTATGAGCTAAATATATGTTTCATGACCATTATCGTGCACAACAGGCAGGCAATATTTTCCTCAAAGACATTGATTCACTGAAACTAGCATTGCTGGTTGGACTCAGTTTTGCATCCTAATTTCAACCTGTTAGACTTGACATGCTAGAAACAATGGAGGTCTATCTGACCATGAAATTAAAAAACACTCTTTCTAATTTGAAGTATGTTTGCTTCAATTGCTTATGAATTATTCCATATGATGGAAGATAGGCTAAAATATTAAATTAAGTTATGTAATGGGAAACCAAAATGAGTGCATTAGGACATGTAATTAGGCTTTCTGTGTGACTGAGGAGGGCAGAAAACAACATAATGAACATAAACATAAGAAATAATAATCACTTTTGGTGAAATAAGGCAGATTTGTTTTTATGAAAGAATTCAAGTGCAGATATGCGAGAGAACTTGAGTAAAAGACAAACAAGTAATTAACTTGTGTTGCTGCCGGCTGTTAACTTTGAAGAGCACAGCTAATGTTGTCATTATGTTTTTGGTGATAATGTTATTAATACAGAAAAGAGAAGTGCAACAAATGCTCACCAGCCCAGCATTCGAAAGGTGAACAGTCTTCACCCGCAGGGGGTGTATCGATTGCACAGCGAATTGTATCATAATCAAATTTCCAACCAAGATTAAATCATTGTGATGTAATATGCTATAGATTATGATTATAGATTATACAAACAACAAAAATATGCTAACAAGTGCAAAGGTGTGTTCAAAAGACTAAGAGCAACTCAGCATGATGTCCCGTGCTGAATCTGTTCTGAGGAAGCGACTGCTGATAGTTTTTACTTGACAGGAAATAAATATTTAAACAGTTTAAAGAACTTACGTCATTGTAATCACCAGACTTCCTTTAGGGAAAATTCACACAGAATAGGTTTTTACCTTTAAACAAATAAATAAATAAATAAATAAATAAAAATGAGATACAGGGCAGTGGGATAAAAAAAAAAAAAAAAAAACATGGAAAAAAAGCAAAATGTCTTGAGGCGTTTTTACCTCAAAGTTCTTTTAACACACATTGTTCTAAAATGTAGCGCTCATGCACAAGAATCAAGCACAATGGACAAAGGTGAATTTTTAGTGCATGTTTACATAGAAAACAATGGAAAAGCAGTGATAGAACCAGCAACGATAGCTTGTAAGCATAAACACATGGAAACAACTTAAGGTCCAGACTATGGAAGCCGGTTTGCACCACAGGAAAAATAAGTACGTAAATGAATGAATGAATTAATTAATTAATTAATGAATGGATAATTAAATTAAATTAAATTAAATTAAATTAAATTAAATTAAATTAAATTAAATAATATTGCATCTTGGCTTTTTTTTTTTCTTGCAATTGCGAGTTTGTCAGTTTTTTCTCACAATTCTGAATTTTATATCTCAGAATTCTGAGAAAAAAAGTTTAATTGTGAGATATAAACTCACTTTTTTTTCTGTATCTTGCAATTTTTTAGTTTACATCTCATAATTAGATTTTTTTTTTCTTCTTTGAATTGCAAGTTTATTTTATTTTTTTGCAATTGTGGGTTTTACACACACACACACACACACACACACACACACAAATTGATTCTTCAGTGCAGGGAATTGCACAGGTGCGTGGCCTGGTGGCCCTCATTGGCTAAGCGCCCCTCTTGAACCCCCCAGCACCCCCTTACCTTGATTTTTAAAGTTAAAGGTTTAAAGTTAGTAATTAGTTTGCCATAGGTCACTAGTGTATTATCATAAGTGTATAGAATAATGGTCACCATGTCTTCTTTATATTAGAACTAAAGCATGAGATTTTAGCCTGACCTTCCTGTGACTCAGCATATGACACGTTCTTTTTCGTCCTCAAAATCTACATGTTCTTTCTTTCCATCTCTCATTTTCACTCATCACCCACACCACCTTTTGGTGGCATCCCCTGCCAGTCACGACAATGTGGCCGATTACACCACACAGATAGCATCGATTGTGCGGGCTAATTGAAATGCCAGTAGTCCTGGTGTGGTGCGCATCTGCTCCATTTGCAAGGCTTGCTTTGGCATGTCTCCTCTCTTCCCATCTGAGAAAAAATACACCATGATGCAATCCGCAACATTTTACTCATAACTTTTGAAATAATGCCCACTTATTAGGATGTGACAATGTAATAGTCTATAGTAATAGTTGAGAAAAGTCTGTTCGCTCAAAACTAAATGAATACTTAATGTAAAATAAAACTTTGGGCATTATTTACTCGCCCTCATGTCAATCCAAACCTATAGCCTGTCTATTTTTTTTTTTTTTCCTGTAAAAGACAAAAGTATATATATATATATATATATATATATATATATATATATATATATATATATATATATATATATATATATATATATATATATATATATATATATATCTTCATGCTGTATCTGCAACATAAAAGTCTCGACAGTCGCAAACACCATCCACTTACCATCAAAGAAGAATTACCATTTCATTAATTACTATTTATTTTATTTGTATATGTATTATTTCAAAGTAATTTTCTATAACTGAAGTATGTATTTATGTATTTTGTAACATTTGTTCAATAAAAAAGTATAACATGTCTTTGTTAATTACGTGTCAACAATGTCAACAATCAACCATGTCAACAATGTCAACAAATCACTGATTTCAATATATGCAATTCAGGCTGTATTTTTTTTTTACAGCAGCAATAAAATTAAGCTGGAATGAATGCAGTCAATGTGTGTTTTTTCATATAATTTCTCCTTGAAAAAATAATTAAAATAATAATAATAATAATAAACTTTCAGAATAACTTTTCATTATTCAACAGTATGATGTGCCAATATATGGCAACAATGCTGATTAACATTCATCGAAAGATGATTGGATCATGACTTCAGAGTGTGCAGAGTTGCAAGATCTTTCCTAGCTCCAGAGATGGGAAGTAACAAAGTACAAATACTTCATTACTGTAGCCTACTTAAGTTGATTTTTCTGGTATCATTACTTTACCTATTTATTTTTCTGACAACTTTTTACTTTCACTCCTTACATTTTTACACAAATATCTGTACTTTCTACTTCTTACATTTTTAAACCAGGCTCGTTACTTTAGTTTTAATCTGTATTTTCGTCATTCGATAATAAATCTCCAATAAATCATGAATCGGTTAGTCTTGACTGGCATCGCTCTGATTCGACTCATGCGTGTTCCACACCTCCGCCTAAAGGTTTGGATCAGATTAAATAGAGCAAGAGAGACTCGAGAATGGAGGAGCAGAGAGGCAAAATCACTGATCTGTTCGGGACTTCAAGTTCAGGTAAGTTTCATCTGTAAATAGGCTACTGTTTTACCTAAACAAGTTGTGTGAGATTGAGGTCTGGAGGCTGGACAGGTCAGGTTATTAGAGAAATATATTTAGTTGTGCTTGCTAAGGCAAGAATCACTACTTTTAAACAGAAGACGGGTATGTTGAAAAATGATGTGTGAAAATGATGTGTGCTTATCATTTTCTATGTAATATGATTGTCATGATTTATTTTTTCTGTTAAAGGAATACTCCACCCCAAAATGAAAATTTTGTCATTAATCACTTACCCCCATGGCGTTCCAAACCTGTAAAAGCTCCGTTCATCTTTGGAACACAATTTAAGATATTTTGGATGAAAACCTGGAGGCTTGAGATTATCCCATAGATTGCCAAGTAAATAACAGTGTCAAGGTCCATAAAAGGTATGAAAGTCATCATCAGAATACTCCATCTGCCATCAGACGTGCAATCAGGGTTATTTGAAGCAACAGGAACACTTCTTGCAAGCGAAGAAAAGATAACAATAATTCCCAATAATTCCTTTGTCAGCGGTCTCTCCTGTGTCTCTCCAGATCACCGTATGCTGCGTATGCTCTTCTGTGTCATCCGCACCACAAGGATGTGGCACAGATGACACAGAAGAGCATACGCAGCATATGGTCATGTGGAGAGACACAGGGGAGACCGTTGACAAAGGAATTATTGAATAGTGTCATTATTTTTGTTTTATTCGCTTACAAAAAGTGTTCCCGTCACTTCATATAACCCAGATTGCACTCTGATGGCAGAGGGAGTATTCTGATTACGACTTTCATACCTTTTATGGACCTTGAAAATGTTATTTATTTGGTAGTCTATGGGACTAGTCTCTAGCCTCCAGGTTTTCATCCAAAATATCTTTAATTGTGTTCCAAGGATGAACGGAGCTTTTACAGGGTTTGGAACGACACAGGGGTAAGTGATTAATGACAAAATTTTAATTTTGGGGTGGAGTATCCCTTTAAGCTTGTGGAGTAAAGAAATCCAATACATTTACATTAATATAGACCAGAATACGATGGAAACCTTTTGATATTAGCAACAACCTAGCACTCACATAGCGGCATGGCACAAAGCTCTCAGAACACCCAATTAAAATTCATTTTAATTTATTCAAAAATGTTTTTTTTTTCACCATAAATAGCTTCAAAAACTGCAGTGCAATAACTAAGGCCAAATGCAATGGTGGCAAGGAAATACTCCTCAAGATATTGTAGTAATTTCTTAGAAATAAAGCTCCTGAAAGGTTTTTTTTTTCACCTGTAAACTGTTCTTAAAGGAATAGTTCCCCAGAAAAAATTAAATGTTGCTGAAAATGTACTAACCCTCAGGCCATCCAAGATATAGATGAGTTTGTTTCTTCATCAGAACAGATTTGAAGAAAGTTAGCAAACAAACTACATCTTGGATGGCCTGAGGGTGCGTCAATTTTCTCACTATTAACTATAACCTTTGCCTCAATAAACTCCTAATCTGCTGCTTATTAATAGTTAGTAAGGTAGTTGTTAAGTTTAGGCATTGGGTATAGGATTAGGGATGCAGAATATGGTCATGCAGAATATGCGCTTTGAAAGAACTAATAAACAGTAATAAACAATATGTTAATAGACATGCTAATAAGCATTGGTACCTATACTAAAGCGTTACCCAATTTAAATTTTTCAATGAACTGTTCCTTTAATATACAGTACTGTGCAAAAGTATTAGGCCATTAGTATTTTCACCAAAAAAAAAAAAACACCTGGTTTTAAGCCTGTTATTTCTATCTTTTGCTGTAGTGTATCAGTAGGAAATAGCATTCCTTTTGCCATTAATTGTAATAATCCAGTGAAATTTTTGTATGTACAAGGAGGCTACCTGAAAAACGATGTGCAAGTGTAAGTAAGACAAAAGCTGTTTTAAACAAAAATTGTGGTCACACCAACTGTTGATTTGATTTAGTTAATATAAGTTAATTGATAAATCAAATCTATTTAGGACATTATTTTTAAAAGCATCCTCAGTTTACAGCATTTTTACACAAGTGCCTAAAACTTTTCACAGCACTGTAGCTTTGTGGCTAGGTTTGTTCAAGACATTGGAGACATTTCTTGGAGACATTGCCACATTTCTTCTGGATCTCAGTTTGTTCTGTTTCTTCATGTCATTCCAGACAGACTGGATGATGGTGAGATCAAATCTCTGCGTGGAACACTGGCTGCTGCCAGACCCCTTGTGCATAGAAAAAAAAAAAATTGGATTATTACAATTAATGGCAAAAGGAATGTTTAGAAATGTAAACTGATATGATATATATTCTTCTTAGTTGGAAAGAACATTTTAATAACCGAAAGAACCTTTCTTCAACCACTATAAATAACCGTTCGTGCAATGGAAAGGTTCCACAGTTGCTACAGAACCATCGATTCCAATAAAGAACCTTTATTTTAAAGAGTGGGAGAAACCTTGACAACTTCAAAGCAACCATCCAGAACACATTAGCATTGCACATTAGCATTGTACTTTAATACAGCTGCAAAATTGTTGGCATCCTTTCTGCTCCTGGGTTCATTAGCTGAGCTTGTTTTAAATTCCACTTATTTTCACAATTTTAAGGTCAAAGTTGATCAACTTGAATGTCAGTTTTTTACAGGCTGTACTTTTCTTGGCTTAACTGGCCGTATTTAGCCATTTTCTGCTTCCTTGCTTTCAGTAATATAAATCTTATGCCACTGAAATCAATAATTTTGCTAATCTTGGACTCTCTCCTGTGAGCAGTAGTTGGTAAGACACGGTTAATTAGCCACCGTTTGATTGAACATTTTAGAACTGATAGGATTTTTAGCAGTGTTGTATCACTGTTAAACACATTTCAGACTGAATTCCACATTATTCATTACTTTTATCTATAATTGCTATGTACACTAGTGACTTTGTTAAAAATGGAGTATATAGGATCTACAAAGGGCCATTTGTGTTCTTTTTAAACCCAATATGGCAAATAAAAAAATGTAAAAAAATGACTTGAATTTTTCATCTTGCGAGCAATCGAGCATGCGATGACATGAAAAAAGAAACGACAATCGCAAGCTTTTTCACTACTGGAATGCAGCATGGATTAAGAAAGTAAATGAGATTAATTCTGACTTTATGTCGATTTTAGGATTATGGCTTCAGCAAACACAAATCAATAGATAAATTAGCACATCTGAACTGTTTACTCCTCACAACATAAACACATGGTAATTTTGTTTACTCTTGACTTTAAGAAATTAAAGATTTTATTTTATTTTTTCCTGATATGAATTGTGCTTGAAGTGCTTGTGATTTTTATGGTACTGAACAATATTGATTGTTTCATTGTTTTTGCATTATATATATATAACAAATATATATATATATATATATATATATATATAGTATATATATATATATATATATATATATATAACAATATATATATATAACAATATATATATATAACAATATATAACAATATATATATATATATAAATATATATATATATATATATATTATATATATATATATATATATATATATATATATACACATATACATATATATATATATAAGATTTTAACAAATCTTTTTTAATAATTTAAAATCCTATAATGTTTCAGTTTCTTAGTTACATGTCAGCTGGTGACAACATGATCATTCCCTTGACAAAAAAAAATATAATTCGCATTGTGGTGATGCACAAGTATTAATTCTGGTTGCTGTCTAAAAGTATACAGAAACATCCTCCATAAACCTATCAATACTAAAGAAAGGAAGCATTCAATCTCTATACTTTCCTTAATGAACAGCTCTACTTTACCCCACGGCTTTAGAAACTGCCTTCCAGGCCAGTAATTTTGGAGAAATGCATCTATACCAGTTCTGCTTTTTTTTTCTGGCTTCTTTTGGTCTATCGTTACCTCTTATTGCCATCCAATCCACAGGTCCCTTGATGAGAAGCCATTCTGGAAAAAAATAAAAATAAAAATAAAATTAAATAAATAAATAAATAAACATAAATATAAATAAATAAATAAATAAATAAATAAAAAATAAATAAATAAATAAATAAATAAATAAATAAATACTGTCGAAAACAAAACATTACAAAACAAAACAAACCTGGATATTACACAAGGCTAAAGCCTATTATGTTTTCAGTCTTTCACATGTGCGTGTGTGATTTGCATACTTATTAATTTCTTGAAGATAACAGACAGTGCTGTGCCAATGCTGAACGCTGATGGGTCTTTAGTCTTCTGTGTGTTTTGTATCTTTTGTGGATGCATGTCTTCTGTTGATGACCACCATAACCTCTGACATGTAAAGCCATTAATTGGATGCTTTTGTTCAACGGTACATACAGTTTTACAGTTTGTTGATGTTCTTACATCAGTCCATGCATTGCACATGTCTGGTTTTGACTGACAGTTTTGAGCACTGGAATGCACAACTAACTTTTTATCCCAGTAGAGAAATGTAGATATAGATTAAAATAAATCTTTTTAAAATAATATATATTGAATGTGTGTAGGTTCAATTCTACATGGATATGTTTAGCTAAAGGAGAGTAAAGCCCATTGTGTGGACCAACTAACTGTCCCCAAAAGACAAACAGCTTCATAAGCATATAGAAAATTAAATCATACAAATGCAGAAAGGCTTGTGTGAGGGTTTAGGATAAGATTTATGAGCAGTGTTATGTCACTGATGTACAATTACAGGTTTTATTATTATTTTAAATGAGATATTATTTTATGTTTTCACTTTAATTTTAAGCAAATTTTAATGATTTTGTTGTGTGTTTGGCTTTTATTATTATTATTAGTAGTAGTAGTAGTAGTAGTAGTAGTAGTATCTATGTAATAGTAATTTTATTAATTAGTTTATTAGTAGTAATATTTTTATATTTACTATTAAATATATATAAATATTTTATTTACTTATTTGCTTAGTTATTTTCTATCGGTTTTATATGAAAAAAAGCTATCTTAATGTAAAGGCAATTAGTTCACACACTAAAAAGTATAAAATGCTAAACCTCAGTGTCCTACTGATTTTTTATTTATTTATTTATTTATTTATAATGTTGCCTGATAAAGCAGTCATAGGAATAACTTAAGGTGAAAATAACAAAATCTAAATCTATTGTGAGTGGTTTACCAGAGGAGCTGACAGTGAGCAGTGATTTGGTGGACTGATATGAATGATTAGGCCTATAGCTGGGAAAAAAACATGTCTGGCTCTCACAGAAGAGTGGAGCTGCAGTGTAAAGGTGGCTGCATGACTGCTGCTTCCATCAGCCCCTGGGGACACATGAGAGTGAGTCATTTCTTCAGAGTAAGAGAGCTCACTGCTACTGTATTGTTGTCAAAGCTGAAATGGGCTGGGGAGGAGAGACTAGGAAGTAAATATGAAGCCAGGCCGTAAAATTGTCTTGTTGGGTTTATTCCTGGCTAAAATGGTGTTGGTCTAATTCTAAGGAAGTATTCAATGTTGTGGCCCATAGCGGTTAACACGTATTATGTGGGCGATGTGAATTTTTCTTGCATTTGTCTTTGAGTTTGGCTTGCATCATTTCCTGATCCTGTTTTCTTGCTCATTCCTGTTTTAGCTCTGCTATGATTATGGACCATTTTCACAATAACATTGTAATGGTAGCTTTCTCTCTCTCTCTCTCCATTAAAAAAATAAAAAATAAAAATAATAAATAAATAAATAAAATCATAATAATATATTTACATTTATAACTCTATTTTATGTTATATTACCTTTATTTCAGAAATCTGGTTAATGCTGCTACATGAGTGTTTCTAATACAATGCCTGAGGGAATGACAGCATTTTTTATATTGTTTCTCTTTTAAGTGTAAATGCAATCAATCTATATTTATTTATTTTATTTTTTTTTTCCTCTTTTGGAAAGTCATAGAAATGGTGTCATGGATTTTAGGAATGCATATAGGAAGGCAAAAATTAAATTTCTTGTAGTTTCTTGTTTACAGACGTTTACTCAACAATGACGTCTTCCATTTGGGGATATTTACACAACACCATTTTAATTAAAAATAGAAATTATATATATATATATATATATATATATATATATATATATATATATATATATATATATATATGCTTTGGCCTATCAATTATAGGACAACAGTGTTTTGGCGGCTTTAAAATACTTTTGAAAATGTGTTTTTGTTAATACATTTTTGCTGGTTATATGACTGGGAGATGTTGTAACTACTTTTAATATAAATATATTTATAAAATATATATAAAATAAAACATTTTTTCTTTACTTTCAGTTTTTTACATATATTTATTTATGTACTTGCCTTTCGCTCTCTCTCTCTCTCTCTCTCTCTCTCTGTGTGTGTGTGTGTGTGTGTGTGTGTGTGTATGTGTGTTGAAGTTTAACCCTTGTGCATTGTTCAAATTCACTACCCTTTCGTTATGTTCGTGAAAACATCCACTAAATTAAACTGCTGTAAAAATGTATCAGATTTATTAATCAACATATTTTTTTTGCATAAATCTATTAATCAACCTCAGCCCTGATCAAAACTACCAAATGTTTAAAAAAAAAATCCAAGATTTTAACTCTTTAATTACCAAGTTCATAAATGATGTCACTGATTTGGGGAAAAAAAAACACACAAAATGAATTATTTTCAATATAAAAAGTGATTGTGGACTGGATTTTTTTTTACCTTTTATCACAGTCTTGGGCATGTCAAAGTTTAGTAACAACTTTGACTTTGATGCATTGTTAGTTTTTGTGCAGCATTAGATTTAAATTTTTTCTCCCTCATTTGTTGTTCGTCGCTGTTTTTGCCCCATTGACTTCCATTATAATGACATTTTTTGATTGCAAAGCCATGACACTATATAATTATGCATTCTTGATTGTTTGTGGTTTTCCCTTTTGGTAAGAGGTAAAATTTGTTATTTTTACAGTTGATCACTAGGTGGGACCATTAACCCTTTAGACAGGCCTGTGCAAAAAAAGGCTTAGTTTCTGGCTTGTATATGGAGTTATACGGAGTATAACAGCAAATTATAGTGTTTGTGTGTGTGAGAGATTCTTGATTGGTGGTGGTTTTCCCTGTTGGGAAGAGGAAAAATTTGTTATTTTTACAGTTGATCACTAGGTGGGACCATTAACCCTTTAGATAAGCCTGTGCAAAAAAAGGCTTAGATTCTGGCTTGTATATGGAGTAATATGGAGTATAACAGCAAATTATAGTGTTTGTGTGTGTGTGTGAGATTCTTGATTGTTGGTGGTTTTCCCTGTTGGGAAGAGGTAACATTTGTTATTTTTTTACAGTTGATCACTAGGTGGGACCATTAACCCTTTAGATAAGCCTGTGCAAAAAAAGCTTAGTTTCTGACTTGTATATGAAGCTATATGGAGTATAACAGCATATTATATTGTGTGTGTGTATGTGTGTGTGTGTGAGAGAGAGAGAGAGAGAGTGTGAGTGAGACCTTTGCGCTATTACCTTGATGTATTTGAGAAAATCAAAATGTACACCTCTCTCTCTCAGAACTACATGGAGTAAACAAAAGTGTAATTATGCACCTGCTGCCTTTTAATGGTGGTGATAAGTATAGACTAAACAAAAGCAAAGTACGTGGATTTAAACACTTGCATGCCATCCTGCTGGTCATTTGATGGTGAGAAGAGCAGCAAGCAACAAGAGAAAGGGCTTGACTTGTACCAAAGTTTTAGAAATGATTATGCAGCTTGACCTCTCCAGCGAGCTGCAGCTTATTTGAAGTTGGTATTGCGTTTTGGTTCATAATACATTATGTTCATGAATCTGATGCAAAGTAGATTTTTTTACAGGATTTTAAGGTTTTTAAAACTGGCTTTACCATTAAGAAAAGACAAGAATTTCACACATAGGCCATCCATACTTTTCACCATCAAAAGGCAGCAGGTGCATAAACACACTTCTTTTTTTTTATTGTTTACTCCATGTAGTTCTGAGAGCTGAGGTGCATATTTGGATTTTTTCAGATACATCAAGGTAAGTGCACAAAGGTCTCTCTCACACTCTCACACACTCTCTCTCTCTCTCTCTCTCTCTCTCACACTTAATTAATATTTGATTAATAGATTTATGCAAAAAAATTAGAAAAAAATATTAATCTGGTACATTTTTACAGCAGTTTAATTTAGTGGATGTTTTCATCCACGAACATAATGAAAGGGTAGTGAATTTGCCCACAGTGTATTGTTAAGTGTTTGAAAATTTTCAAAGCATTTTCCCAAAATATGTCAATAAGATTTGTCACCAAAAATCATTCCATTAGCTGAAACACAGAGAAAGTTGTGGCCAAAATAAGACTCAACTTTACCCCCTAGTGGACGAAAACGTCCCCAACAACACATAAGGGTTAAACTACCTTTTGCCATTAGTAGTTTTTGTGCTTCAAGTTACATTTATTTCACTTAGTTGACAACACAACATTTCCATGTAGTTTAATTAAGTATATTTATTTATTTATTTATTAAATCATAAAATTTATAATATGGATACAAATATTTTGGCTTTAATTTGAGTTAACTGCATCTATACAAGAAATCGTATGCCGCGTTTCCACCGAGATTACCCGGAACAATTGTACCAGGAACTTTTTTCCCCATGAACTATTTTCCCCAGACCGTGAAAATTAGGCAAATAGTCTGGTGACGTAGGTCTGCACGTGTTTCTCAATACAAAGTACGCAAATTTCAGACTTGCATTCTCATTAGTTCGGACTTTGCGCATTGCAAAACACTCACGCAGAAATTTACTTAGTTCAGGCAAATGTGTGTATATACAGCCATTACAATGAAACGAAATATTATATCAATTGCCTCTTTTTATTTTCATTTTAACATATAGATAAATTGAATACAGACCAAAGACTACCTGTTAGATTTACCCCCCAAAAAATATATTTTATGTTTAACCGTTAAAGAGACATCAGAGCCAGCGGCAAATGTCAGAAGGTCTAGCCGAGTTGAGAGTGCTCTAGGCGGATACATAAGCACCGAGCTCCTGCTGATCGCGTGGAGCTGACCGTCTCCAAAATCGGCGAAACATATTTTTAAATAGGCGCTGTCTTTATAAATAAACCACAGATTTGAGTTTTAAACACCTACATTCTCGCCTGAAATACTTTTAAAATTACATTTCATGAACAAAACAGTAATATTTATGAAAATGATCCAAATAAATGGTGGTTGAAATCACAATGCTGCGTGAACTCAACCAATCAGCATGCTCAGCACCCAAGTCCCGCCCCTGAAAGTTCCGGAACTTTTGCTGCATTCCAGGCAGGTTTTTGAGCCGTAAGTCATGACTTCAAACCACGACTCATGACTTTGTAGCATTCCAGGCACGCCAAACTGCCTGAGCGCAAGGAATTGTAGCTAGATTATTAATTTTACTGCAACGCTATATTGTCCTAAAGTCTATTTCTACCGTGTACCACTTGCATAAACACCGCATCCGTAGGCAATATTATCCGTAGGGGCTGCCATTGTTGTTTCACGGGCTATGTGATGTCAGAGCTCGTAACTGGGAGTGCATCGATCTAGTACGAGTTCACGGGTGGGAAGTCATGGGTTTGACTACCGTTCCAGTGCACTTTCACGGGTAGAAGGTTGGAAAAACACGGCATTAGAAAAAGTACTACCTCGCCAGCAGGGACTTTCTGAGGAGCATTTTGTTTTACCCGTAACTTTATTTAGATCCTGGTTTCTGCGGTGGAAACAAACCGAGTACCAGCCCAAAGTCCCTAGTTGCTGGGTAAAGTTCCAGTGGTGGAAATGCAGCTTTAGTGTCATGATGTCATTTTCCCATGACATACACACCTCGGGTGACTGGCTCAATAAAATGTGCTCTCAAAAAACTGAAGACTCATAACTCACCATGATCAAAGTTTGCAGACTTCTAATCGACTACTTCTGTGAGTACTTACGCCACTGAGTTGAAAGGAAATGCTAATGTTTAGCTTTCTCGGGGTGTCATAAATACCTCCTTGTTCAGGATTGCTGGAAAATTAAAGGCAGGTGTTTGATTAGAGTTGGAAGTAAACTCTGCTGGAGAACAGCCCTCTAGGACTGCAACTCAATAGCCTTGCACTACTGAATCAACTCTTAGGGTTAGTCAAGTGTCAAGTACACTTGTGCCTTAGACTTAGACAGTCGCTACTTATTGACAGCAAGGGGACTCACAAAGGTTTGGAACAAAGCTATTACATTTGGAAGTATTACTTCTTAGAACAAAATGTTTCATTAAATATTTACTATACTCCACACAAATCATTTATGATGTCATCGTAGTAATTATATGTTTTATTTATTAGTTTTGATTGCATGCACTGTACCAACGTATCCTTAACTAAAACTCATTGGTTAATGGCACAATCCCTGAAATATTAATAATAACACGTTCTCCTCACTGTCTATGGTGGTTGAAACCCTCATCATAACTGAGGCAATACCGTCTATTGTAATTGAAATCACAATAACTCCTGAGAGTTTTAAAGTGATGTTTATAATATACCACATATCTCTATCACATGTTGTCAAAGATGGAAAGGCTCAAAAAATTAAATACATAATGTAATATGAAATAATCTGAATGCCCAGTTGTTACATCAGTGTGTTGTGTCCAGCACAACTATCTCAAAATTACTCAGTGGCTAAAACCCCCAGCTTGACACTTGCATGAAAAGAATATGATGCAACTGAAATGTAAAAAAAAATATCTCACATTTGTTTTGTTTTCTGCACATTGCTTTTGATGGTTAATCCTAAAACATCATGTGGGTGAACTTCTCATACTGAAAAAAAATAATATATATATATATATATATATATATATATATATATATATATATATATATATAGTCTATTCATAGGTCATGTTATGTCTATTTATCTGTCTAGTTATACGTCATTTTTTAATAAAAATATAACATTATGTTATTTCAGCTTTAAAACAGTTTTTTTTTATATAGTTTTAGTTTCAGTTCTTCACAGCTTGTAATTTTCTAATCTAATTTTCATATAATATTTAGTTTATTTTATTTAAGCTTTATATTATCTAACAAAAAATAATTTTAATAGTTTTAGTTCTGCAAAAAAAATAAAAATAATAATAATAAAAAAAAAAAAAAATCTCTTGAAATAAAGAAAAGAAAAAATGAAAAAATATGATTACCAACTAAATTGCACTTAATGTGCTATTAAAATATTTATTTATCTATTGAATTTAAATGAGCATTAAACTACATTTGACATGCTATAGACTTCCCATGCTTATTTACAGAACAATTCAGCAGCGGCCACTGACTTTTCTCCTTATTTCCCTGCTGGTTGCCTAGCAACATCCTGGATCTGTTTCAAGAGCTGCAAATGCCGGGGGTCACGTGTGTGAGTGTCTGTAGCAGAATAAATCAGCCATTGATGGGACAGTAACTTACTTAAATGCTGTTATAAGGTTTAGTCGGATAAAAAAATTTAAGTTTCCTTTGTTTTAAACAGCGCATCTTCAGTGGTGCTATTACTTTTCTAAAGGATCAGACTTACGATTTTTTTTGTGGTGAAAAAAAAAAAAAAAAAAAAAAAAAAAACCTTTACATTGATGGAGTGCTTAGACTCTGGAGCTCTCGGGGCGCCAACCGTATCTCAGCCCTTGATGATCATACAGACATGTGGGTGGGCTCTTTTGACTCTGTGAAGTGTTATAGAGGCACTCTTCAACATCAGCGTTGAAAGTTTTGCACGGGCTAGCATCACTCACAAAAAAAAATTATAATAAATGAATAGAAAAAAAGTAAAAAAACAGAGAATAGTTATCATTATCAAAATTATCAATGATTTATTAATTTTTATCTAAGAATATAATGACACATTTATAAGCAGAATAATACAATTACATAGTTTACTCAATAATAATAATAATAATAATAATAATAATAATAATAATAGGCCATCCAAGATGTAGGTGAGTTTGCTTTTTCATCAGAACAGATTTGGAGAAGTTTATCATTTTATCATCAAACAGCTGATAAAAACATCACAATAATGCACAAGTAATCCACACAACTCCATTCCATCAGTTCTGTTCCAATGAAGAAACAAGCTCATAATTTTTGATGGCCTGAGGGTGATAAATGTAGCCAGTTACAATATAAAACAGAAAAAAAGAAGAAAAAAAAAAGAATTAGATTACATAGGATAATAATAATAATAATAATAATAATAATAATAATAATAATAATAATAATAATAATAAATTGCCTATCAACAAGAACACTTCAAACCTATTAGTCAAGTCAAGAGTCAAGAGGCATTTATTTGTCATTTGCATAGTTTACACTGGGGAAAACTGGGCATTGAAATGCTTGTGACGAGGCTAAGACATACAGTGACAATAACAAGACATAGACGTACATGTAGAGCACTGAGATTTCTGAGTGACTTCAGTGCCCATAGGCAGAAAGACACGGACAGAGCATTATATACAAATAAGTGGCAGTAACAGATACAATAAAGGTAGACAGTGTTAAGAGTATTCATAAGTAGTCCTGAGGTACTAATATGATTCTTTGGGTAGAGCAGTGTCTAAAATGTCATTGTAGAGTGACGCAGAGCTACATGAAGGAAAATTAAAGTGGCAGTGCAGATGCAATAAATAAACTTAAGAGCAGCACAGATTCCGATTGTATTCCTGAGTAGAGCAATGTCCAAAATGTCATTGTAGAGTGTCACAGAGCTACATGAAGGAATATTAAAAAGTGGCAGTGCAGGTACAATAAAAGTAAACATAAGAGCAGCATGTATTCCGGTTTTAGATGAAGGATAGCTGGTTGTTAAGCAGTCTGATGGCTTAAAGAAAGAATCTTAACCTCATTCCTGATGTCAGTGATCGGATAGATCATAACCTTATGACTCATCGAACTGTGGCAAACAGGTGATGAGCAGGGTGAGTGTGGTCCTTGATGATGCTGCGAGTCTTTCTCAAGCAGCGAGTCTGATAGATGTCCTGAAAGGCTGGGAGTTTATGTCCAATGATGAGCTCTGCAGTTCTCACCACTCGCTGAAGAGCTTTGCGGTCAGAAGAAGAGAAGTAGAGAGACATTGTTATCAGCACATCATGCTGTGAGTGCATTAACCTCATCTCTGTAGGATGTCTCATCGCCACTAGTGATGAGTCCTAGGATAGTTGTATCGTCAGCAAATTTGAGAATGATGTTGGTGCTGTGCTTAGCAGAGCAGTCATAAGTGAACAGGGGGTAAAAGAGAGGACTGAGTACACATCCCTGTGGGAGTGTAAGTGAGGAGGATGTGTGATTGCCAGTTCTAACTACTTGGGGTCCGCAGGTCAGGAAATCCAGGACCCAGTTACATAAGTGACTGTTAAGACCCAGATCTTTCAGTATGGCTATAAGTTTGGTAGGGGAAAATGGTGTTAAATGCAGAGCTGTAATCAACGAACAACATCCACACATAGGTGTCTCTTCCTTCCAAATGTTCCAGGGCAGAGTGTATGGCCATTGCAATGGCGTCATCAGTGGATCTATTTGAGCAGTAAGCAAATTGTAATGGGTCCAAGGTGTCAGACAGGGAGGAGCAGATGTGGGATTTGACTAGCCATTCGAAGCACTTCATTATGACTGATGTCAGTGCTACAGAGCGGTAGTCATTCAGGCATTTTCTTTTTTTTTGGGAACAGGGATGATGGTGGTTTGCTTGAAGCATGTGGGAATCACTGTTAGTCTCAAGGAGAGGTTGACGATGTTGGTGAAGACATCTGCTAACTGGACAGCACAGGCCCTCACGACACATCCGTGTATGCTATCTGGACCTGGAGCTTTCCTGCCATTGACTCTCTTGAAGGCCTTACTCACTTCGAGTGTGGTTAGAACCAAAGGGCAGGTGTCAAGGTCAGCAGGTGTTTTCACAGCAGGGAATGTGTTGCCTGTCTCAAAGCGAGCACAGAATGTATTGAGCTCATCCGGTAAGGAGGCAGACAAAGACACACCACTGCTTTTCCTTCCCTTTGTAGTCAGTGATATAGCGCAAACAGCTCCACATGCGTTGGGGGTCAGAGCCATGATATTCTGACTCCACTCTGTCCCTAAAGTCTCTTTTGGCTGATTTGATGGTTCTCTGAAGGTCATACCTGTTTGTGCTCTTAATTTGGCACGCACCTCACCGTTGATCCATGGTTTCTGGTTTGGAAAGGATTTAACATCAATGGATGGAACAACATCCTCTGTGCATTTATTAATGTAGCATATCACAGAATCTGTGTATTCCTGTATGTTGTCTCCTGCTGCATCTTGAAACATCTGCCAGTCTGTGGATTCAAAGCAGTCCTGCAGTGTGGAGATGGCATCTTCACTCCATTTGTGAACTGTTTTAGAAACCGGTTTTTCCTGTTTGAGGCATTGTCTGTAGGCTGGAAACAGCAGTATGCTAATGTAGTCACCTTTGCCGAATGCTGGACGGGGGAGGGGTTTGTAACAGTCCTTTAGTGTTGAATAGCAGTGATCTAATGTCTGATCACCTTGTGTGGAGAAATTTATGTGCTGGTAGAATTTGGGAAGAACTTTCCTCATATTCACCCTGTTAAAATCCCCAACAACGATGAAAGCAGAGTCAGGATGAGCAATTTCTAATTCATTATGGTGCTGTACAGTTCGTCCAATGCTTTAGTTTGTCCACGTGGGCGGGATGTAAACAACTGTGAGAACGATTGAATTAAACTCCTGCGGGAGGTAGAAGGGGCTCACTTTAATGGAGAGTCCGATCTCAGGAGAGCAGTGTGTAGATAAAACTGTAACATCAGTGCCCCAGCGACTGTTAATCATAAAGCACACACCTCCACCTTTGCTCTTACCGGAGTTTAGCATGACGAAAAATGGAGAATCCAGGCGGTGTAATGGCCGTATCGGGTACTTCTGAGTGTAACCACGTCTAACAGAAAGCCAGAACGCAACAGTCACGAATGTCCCGCTGGTATGTGATTCTCGCATTAAGTTCGTCAAGTTTGTTATCCAGAGACTGTATTTTGGCTAACAAGATGGTAGGGAGAGGAGGATTAATACTTGTTTTCCGCGATCTGCATAGAATTCCAGCACGCTTGCCTTTCCTCCTTTTCCGTTGTTGTCTTAGGACGCAGGCCGGCAACAGAGGGAGCGTGTAGACGCTGAAGCCGAAGTTCCGAGGTGGCGTTGTTTTCGAACCGAAGTTTAAATTAGATCGGATGTCCAGTAGTGTTTGTCGATCATACTGTATGAGAGTCTGTACTGTCTGAGCAAAAGTATGTATAAGAAGTAACACGAATAACACAAAATAACACAAAAAACAACAAAGTTTGCACAGAGCGCTCGTCAGTGATGCCATCGTAGCGGCACGCCAGAAATAACATATTACAATATTAATCTAAATATAAAGTTATTACTTTATCTATGGACTAGTTATTATTATTATTATTATAGCTATAATATGTTTTCCTTTATTTAACGTTCAATAAAATGAAAAAGTGAAGTGAAAGTGAAAGTGACATACAGCCAAGTATGGTAACCCATACTCGGAATTCGTGCTCTGCTTTTAACCCATCCAAAGTGCACACACACAGCAGTGAACACACACACACCGTGAACACACACCAGGAGCAGTGGGCAGCCATTTATGCTGTGGCGCCCGGGGAGCAGTTGGGGGTTTGGTGCCTTGCTCAAGGGCACCTCAGTCATGGTATTGAAGGTGGAGAGAGCGCTGTACATTCACTCCCCCCACATACAATTCCTGCCGGCCTGAGACTCGAACTCACAACCCTTCGATTGCAAGTCCGACTCTCTAACCATTAGGCCACGACTTCCCCCAAAAAATGAACAAACCAAAAATTTTTATTTTAAATCTTCATCCTTAAAAATGTGAATAAACTTTTTTCTGCAAATGCATCAACTCTAAACACTACAATTAATTATTTTAGTAATGTAATAATCATCTTTGTGGAAAAGATGCCATTTGCTCCATCAAAATCCCACAAGATAAATTAATTCCTACTGAAGTGCTGTTAAAGTGAAATATTTACATATCAAGTCCCAATGTGAGGAGAATCTGAAAGTGTAGCGGAGCTCCATTTTACCTGACAGCGATGTGCTTCTCATACATCCAAAAAACAATGAACCTTTAATCAAGGCTTCATGCTCTTTGTATTTACGTGTAGTCAGAACCTGAAATGTTTCCCTGGGGCCTCTTGTTGTCTGCCTGACAACTTAAAACCGACCTGCCAACTTTCAAAATGCCACTGTATTACATTTAGACATCTTTACAGCAGACATACTGGGTAAAAACTGGGTTGTTCAACGACCTGCTGATTCTTCTTTTATGAATCATTCTGGATGGCAACGGATCCTACATGAAAGAAAGTGAAGAATTTATTATTATTGTTATTATTATATTTATTTATTAATTTGTATTTATTTATTTATTTTTTGCTGGCACGGTGATCTATGCTAGTGTCCTGACGGGCCGGGTAATTACCTTTGTCTTCCATTGTCCAAGATTGTTGCTGTCTCCATTATGGTCAGGATGTTGTGGTAGCCCTCCTCTTTGTTTAACAAATGAAATAAGTGGAAAAGCATTTCATTTGTTAAACAAAGAGGAGGGCTACCACATTGCTAAAAAACTGCAAACCCTGCTCTTCAACAACTGAAAATCTTCATATTAGTTTAACACATCAAAAATTAAAGGCAAAAAATTAAAGGCAAGCTGATGCTTCAAGATGACAGAAAGGTTGCAGAAGGTTGCAGAGGAGACAGAGAAGATGATGACCCCAGCTTGCCTTTAATTTTTGATGTGTTAATTTTTGATGTATTTAAACTAATATGAAGATTTTCAGTTGTTGAAGAGCAGGGTTTGCAATTTTTTTTGCATTTTATAGTGTTTCAGATAGTAAAATAAGCTGCAAGACCCATTAAATATCTCAATTTCCCTGTGTTGATGCATTTCCTATTGATGTAAAAAGCTTTAAGTTTATATTACGGTAGAGAAACCATACTGTGCTACTGATGTTAGTCAGAGGCAGTTATTATGAGCATTGTTAAAATAAAAAATATTTATGTATTTATCAGTTTGTATTTTTCAGTTTGTACATGCAATCAGGGCAGTGAGTCTCCAACCCATAGACATCACCAGACTCTTGGTCTTATGCTTTGAAATGCTTTTCTTCAGCCTTTAATGCAGCCAATTCCAACTGTTGCTTGTTTTGGGGAGTTTCTGTCTTTAGTCTTCTCTTCAGCTGGTGAAATTAATGTTCAATCGGATTTAAATCTGGAGATTGATTTGTGCAATCTAAGACTTTACATTTCTTTGCCCTGATAAAGTCCTTGACTGAACTGGCAGGGTGTTTTGGGTCATTGTCCTGATCTAATATGAAGTGCTTTCTGATGAGTTTGGTGGCATTTTCTTGAATATTGGTAGCCAAGATGATTTTGTACCCTTCCAAATTCATTCTGCTTCTGCCATCATACATTAAGTCATCATTAAAATTAAGAGGTGCTGTTCTAGAGACAGCCATGCATGCCCATGCCATGACACCACCTCCGCCAAGCTTTACAGATGAGGTTGTATGCTTAGGATCATTTGCAGTTTGCTTTTTTTCTCCACACTTTTGCTTTCCAGTCACTTAGATAAAGCTTAATCTTTGTCTCATTGGTCCATCAACTCAGTTCCAAAACTCTACTGGCTCACATTTGTGAAGAATCTTGCCTTTCTATTTTTGGTGCTGATCAGAAGTTTGCATCTTGCTTTGTCTCTTCTGTAATTCTGTGTCAAATTCTCCTGTGGATTGTAGATTGACAGAGCATCACCCCAGCTTTCTGGAGGTTGTTGGTGATTTTGCAGACATGTATTTTAGGGTTAATTTTCACAGCTTTCATGATTTGTCTGTCATCAACTACTGCTGTTTTTCTCAGCCGATCAGCTCGTCATTGGTTGCTGAGGTCGCCAGTAGTTTCCAAACTCTTGATTTCTCCATGCCCTTTGTTTTTCCTATAGTTCTAACTGACTTCCACTTTTCTTTTAGCATCCAAATTGCTTGCTTTTCTTTCAGAGTCAGCTTCCTCGTCTTCATCCTAGTTTGTGTGTGTCATCGTCAAATGCAAGACTTAGAATGCAGAAGCAATGGATATAACTGAAAAGACACATTCCCTGCTTTTAATATCTAAGGAATTAATGCATCAGGACACAGCTGAACACTAAGAAAGACCTGTGAGGCAACTGTTCCAATATTTATGCTCACATCAGATAGGGAGATGAAACTCTAAAAGTGCTGATCTTCTTAGCTGGTAAAACATATTTCTGTTGAATCACCAAATAATAAAATGTGACATTCTGTAGTTTTGTCTCATATTCATCTTTTAATCATATTTACAGATTTCTTGACTCCATAGCAAACAGAACATTTTTTTTCTTTACTCTTCCAATACTTATGGAGGGCACTGTATATATACTGAATTATATATATAAAATTCCATTTTGCGATTCTGCGATTGCTGAATTTATTGCTAAAACAAGCAAACTCTGCAATTTTCACAAGAGCTCGCAAATGGGGCTTAGACGAGTCCTGTGACATCATCGCAGTGTGCATTCAGTCAAAGAAAGGTTCCAATAATGGAATGAACAGCCTTGCATTTTCATCATGACCAATTTACAAGAGCTACATTGGACGAATCCGCACTACTCATTTATTTGCTTGGGCCAAAGCCGCGGGCTGATCTCGATCATGCGACAACGTCATACACAGCGCTGGGAGATACAGTTAAGAAAGCAGTTGAATTTGCAGCAGAATCAATAACATCTCTGTGAAATCTTGTGAGAAGCATTGGCTACTTCCAGCAGGATAATGCACCATGTCACAAAGCTCAAAATAAATAATATTTTTATATATATATATATATATATATATATATATATATATATATATATATATATATATATATATATATAAAAAATAAATAAATATATAAAGTATATATATATATATATATATATATATATATATATATATATATATATATATATATATATATATCATATATTTTATAAAGTTGATAAGCAGTTAAATGTGTTGGTTTACACACAAATAAATGTGTAAGATTTTATTAAGTCCAAGAATAAAATGATTCATTTACTTAACATGTTAAATTTTATTTACAAAACTTTTTGTGCTGTTTTCCATCAGTTTGGACTTGAATAAAGAAAGAAAACTTGCACTTAACCTTTTCACTGGAATTTTGTTTTCATAATTAGACATCTATATCTTGATGTATCATTATAGGATCGTCTAGAAATATATCGATTATCACAGAGTCGCTGTATTTGTGATATTATCGTATCATGATTTGCATCGTATTGTGAGGTACCCTGTGATTCCCACCCCTAGCACAGAGGTAAGACGTTTTTTGTAGTTGGTCACCAGGTTTGCACACATCTCAGGAGGGATTTTGATCCACTCCTTTTTACTAATCCTCTCTAAATCCTTAATATTTATAGGTCATTTAAAAACTCGAAGTTTCAACTCTCTAAACAGATTTTTTTTTAATGGGATTGAGGTCTGGAGACTATCTAGGCCACTCCAAGACCTTAATGTGCTTCTTCTTGAGCCACTCTTTTGTTGCCTTGGTGGTATTTTACAGTACATGGCCCTGTCCATTTGCCCCTTAGTGCAGTGAAGTCGTCCTATACCCTTAGCAGGAAAACAGCTGCAACGCATAATGTTTCCACCACCATGCTTGACTGTAGGGATGGTGTTCTTGGGATCATAGTCAGCATTTCTCTCTCTCCAAACACGGAGAGTTGAGTTAATGCCAAAGAGCGCAATTTTTGTCTCATCTGACCACAGCACTTTCTCCCAAGCTTTTTCTGAATCATTTAGATGTTCTTTGGCAAACTTTAAATGGGCTTGTACATGTGTGTTCTTGAGCAGGGGGACCTTGTGTGCGCTGCAGGATTTCAGTCCATTGTGGCATAGTGTGTTACCAATGTTTTGCTTGGCGACTGTGGTCCCAACTGCTTTAAGATCATTACAAACTCCTCCCGTGATCACCTTTCTCATGATCATTCTTACCCTTGGGGCAAGATCTTGCAAGGAGCCCCAGACCGAGGCCAACTGATGGTTGTTTTGTATTTCTTCCATTTCCGAATAATCGCACCAACAGTTGTCTCCTTCTCACCAAGGTGGTTAGAAGGGGATCAAATACTTATTTTACACACTGAAATACAAATCAATTTCTCATCCAATTTAGCTTAAACTAATAATAGAGATCGGCGTTTGAGAGTGGGATGTGCCAGATCAACTGGAGAGATCCAATATATTTTCACAGATTCCCATTTATTATGTTGAATTATTTAATAGCGACTGAATTCAGTTTCTTATCCTCATAGTTACATCATTTAGCCCGGAACCATCAACATGGTCTAAGTTGATGACACCTCTAGACACACGGTGGAGGTTTCTACGGTGTGTGTCCATTTTGTAATCACAGAGAAAATCTTCACTCCCAAAAGCATTGTGAGCATAAGTTTATCGTAAACCAGTTATAAGGTCTCTGCGGTCTACTCTGGCTCACAATGCTTTTTTGGAAACACGACCCACTGGCATAAAGTTGGCTTGATGTTAGATGCTTGGTATTTGCAAATTCAGGGACCATATCTAAAGTTAAATACGACATTAGTATACATGTTTCTTATTCCAATAGCATTTTAAGAAAATAGCTTACAGTCACAAAACCAACTTTAAAGTGTTCATCTACGAGTCAGGTATATTCAGTAATATTTAATATGATTTGAGTTTTTTTAATAAATATAAAAAATCTAACGCATATACCAATGTCGTAACCTTAGAGATGGTCCCTAAATTTGCGAATATCGAGCGTTCAGCGCAAAACCCACTTTATGCCTGAGTAGACTGTAGAGTCATTTAGTGCAATGGTTTTATGATAAACTTATGATCCCAATGCTTTTGGGAGTCTTTTCTCTGTGATTACAAAATGAAGACAAGCCTTAGATACCTCCACCGACTGTGTCTAGTACAGTTTTTTTTCAGTCTATGGTCTAGTAGCGTCATCAACCTACAAACTCATCGACAGTATTGATGGTTCCTTGCTTAATGATGTAACTATGAGGATAAGTAACTGAATTCAGTCGCTATTAAATAATAAGAAATAATAATGTGAATCTGTGAAAATATATTGGATCTCTCCAATTGAACTGGCACACCACACTCGCAAACTCCGATCTCTATTAATCTGATGTTTCTGCGTGAGCTCTCAACTAATGATTCACAGGCGCTCCACAAAGACCGCCTCCATCATTTCCATGTTGCACACGGAAAAGTCAAAAGAAATAAATGAATAAATAAATCTGAAAATAAATACATGAAATAAATAAATGCATGAATAAATACATTTAAAAATACATAAATATAAAAATGAATGAAAGTATAAGTAAATAAAAGTTAAAAAGAATAACAATAAATGTTAAACACATAAAGGAAAAAAAATATTTAAAATATAAATTCAGAATTTCAATTTTATTACAACTGAACTATTTTTGTTTTTATCACATCATTTATTTATTTATTTTCCTTTTATTACATTTATTTATTTATCTATATATTCATTTACTTATTTTTTTGCAGGTTTAGTCCTCCATAGGGGATATTCTGTCTCTATCCCTTAAAATAAACCTACCAAAAATTGTAGACCCTTCATTTCTTTGTAAGTGGGCAAACTTACAAAATCAGCAGGGGATCAAATAAACATTTTCCCCACTGTAAGAAAGATAATCATTTCACAGTGTAGGCAGTTTTATTGGCTATATTTATAGTAAGTGTTTTTTTTTTTTTTTTTTTTTTTTTTTTTTTAGAGCGAGAGAGAGAGTGATAAAAAGGGTCTAAAAGGGTCTAGAATCGCCCCTTAATTACACTAATATTAGGCTACTTTTAGCCTTGCACTGGAGTTGGTTCACCCTCCGCCTATGAACTCATACTGAAAATAGGTTTAACCTTTTGACCTGAACATTCATCCTCCTCAAGAAAACACTCACAAAGTATAAAAATATATCTACCCTGGACTTTTTCCCTTATAAATCTCAACATACAATGACATCCTGCCAAAGTTTATAATTCATCTTTCCATCCGCATTGTCATCTTGAGCTTGTGTCTAGTTATCCACCTAAAGAAACTGAATTGGATCAATGAACAGGAATATTTCATTCAGAAACTTCAATGCATCTAATGTCTAATTCCCTCTACAGAACAACAAATAACTGAACATGACATTTCAGTATCTAACAAAACTAATTAAAGCAACAACTTAAACGCTCCTTTAAACAGTTTCTATTGTAATGACTAAAACACTACCTTCTAAACTTAAGTGAGTGTTAGCTGACCTAGGAAATCATATATTATTTTCTTTGTACTTTTTCTAATTCACAAAGGATACTTTCACTGCTGATGGTTCTCATCATGAGTTTCGTCATTGGCAAGCTTTTCATCTGCTGTATATCTTTCTTCTTCTTGGTACAAGGTGAATTTCAGCCACCCTTCATCTTCAACTTGCTCTGTATGTACCATGTTCTGCTGTTGTTTCATTGTTCCTTCTTCCGCTGTCATTTGGAGCTGTTCCCTATTCACATCGTAGTGTTCCGGGTCTGGTAACTCATTCCATGGCTGAAACTTCCTCTGCATCTGGTCTAAGAATGCTTTTCACAGGCTCATCAGCTGACTCCAGTTGAACTCCACCAATGTATTCCCAGTCATCCTCATCCTCTGAACTGGTAAATTAAATTCTGTTACTGGTTGTATGTTTGCGTGACTTTTTCTTTACCTGTGTTTTCCTCTTTCTTGGTGTCTCTTGTTCTTCCACAGGCAGAAAGTCACATGGAAGCAGCAAATTCCTGTGAAACACTCATATCCATTCTCTGGTCGCACTTCATACACTGGGCTATCTGGGTATTTATTTTGAGTTACTATTATTATTCATTTTCCTCCCAGAAAGATCTGTGTTTGCCTGTACCACCTTTCTCTGTGAGAGTCTGGACAATGATATGGACAATTATACCCTGGATATAACCCTGCACCATGCATCTTCCTGTCAAGCCTCTCTTTCCCTCTGTCCCCATTCTTGCAAGCCATCTTGGAAGCCAATTGGTAAGTCTCCTCCATTCTCTCTTTCCACTTGGTTACATACTCTTGAGGTGAAGTATTTGTGTCATTGGGGCTCATGCCAAACATAAGGTCAATTGGGAGTTTGGGGTGATGTCCAAAGAGGAGATAGTATGCCGAGAAGTCTAAGGATTCATGACACGTTCAGCATGCACCACCTTAGCAAGGCAACTTTTCTAGTCAAATTTTTCCTGATCTGTTAAGGTTCTCAACATGGCCTGCAGGTTCTTATGAATCTTTCAACCTGGCCATTCCCCTGTGGATGGTAACAGGTGGTGTGGGAGCCGTGAATCCCACAGTACTGCTGGAGCTTGGCAAGCAGCTGGTTTTCAAATCTTTGCCTAGGTTATGATGGAGCTTAGCTGGAAACCCGAATTTAAGGACAAAATATCCAAATATCTTTTCTGCTACAGTTTTGGCAGTTTTATTGGTGCAGGTATAAGCCTGAGCAAACTTGATAGAATGGTCCATCACAACCAGTATATACTCAACGCTTTCCTTACATCTCTATACAGTAAATGCAGCAAATCAATTAACACAATCTCAAGCGGGTATGTACTCACAATGCTGGTCAATGGAGCTCTGATAGGCTTGTTTGGCTTTCCAGGCAATAGCACTTTTTTTTAGTGATGTGATGCTCCACATCTCGCTGCATGTGTGGCCAATAAAAATGTTCCCTGAGTATGGGCAGTGTCTGATCCACCCCCAAATGGCCCATTTCCTGGTGTAGGTACCCTAACCAAATGGTACTCTCACCCATTCATATAGGCCCCAGGGTGTAATAAATGCATAGAGGGGTTGACTTCTTTCTTCCAGGAAACCCTGGTGATATGCCTTGCCTTGAACTGGTAAAAAGAACCAATCACTGCCTTGTAAACTGAGAATGTCTTGTTTGTGCGGGATGGGGTGTCTGTCAGGGATGGACTTTGATTTAGCTCCCGATAATCACAACAGATACTCAAAGTCTCGTCCTTTTTCCACACACACACACACACACACACACACACACACACACACACACACACACACACACACACACACACACACACTGTGTGATACCCCACTCTCTTCTCTTAACGAATTATTATTATTTTATTTTTCTCAGCTGCTTGGCTGGAGTTTAATGAGTGAGTGACACGGGGTGCTCTAACCTCAGATTCAGCTTCAGTTTTGTCGTTTCCTCCATAGGCTTGATATCTATTGGGTAAATGGCTTTAACCCACTGAAGCTGCCCAAGGACAGTCCATTACAGGGATAGCTACACGTGACCATGTTCTTTTCTGGAGGCTAACAACAGTTTACCCAACTTCCAGGGCTTCCAGCCAACAGCGTCTTTCATTGGGAATGAAGATAACCACCTGCTGGCAAGGGAAAGCAGAAGTCCTCACGTCGCATTTTCTAATTTTGGTCAGGGCAGGTGGAATTCTAACTTTTTGATGCCCCAGCCTCACTATCCCATCACTGCTCTGAGGGTCACTTGTTTGGATTAATTTGGTCAGCTTCTCAGCACATTTACTTTAAATGGAGAAAGCAGCACTCACAGTCTGTATTGTGGTTTTGGGTGGTTGTTCAGGCCCATTTTCAACAGTACATCCATGACATTTTAGGCGATGATGGGTTCTTCTGCTACATTAGCCTCTGCAGTGACTAGCATGGGAACCTCAAACTCTAACGGGCTATGGTATCTGCACCTAGCTGGAAACTCACTTTAACCCAGCCTATGAATGGGATGGCTGTCTAGATAACTGCTTTACCTACAAGTGTGCAGGGCTCCAGGATCTCTTCTAGGCTTTGAACTTTTACGTGGGGAATATGTTAATAATCCCTCCACCTCTCATTCAGAAAGCAGACTTGAGACCCGGTGTCCCAAAAGGATTGTGTTGTTGGGTCTTGCAGATAACAACTCACCATACATCTTTTTATTTATTTATTTTTTTTTTTAATGAGGCTCAACAGTTCTGAGTGGTGTTTGAGTGAGATGTGGCTGATGTAAGTACAGCTTAGCCCAGTCAATGCACTTTGTATTCAGTAGAACATAGAAACATAGTTCTACTGTGGATATCTCATTGGATTTAGTAAGCACCAGGTTTTCTGCTGAGAGGTGAATTATTGTGTGACTGGCTCTGTTGACTTTTCCCTGATTTTCTGGCCACCCGGCAGCCCTTGGAATAATAACCCTGTTGGCCAAATTTGAAGCAGTGGTCACATTTCACCAGTGCTAACTTCCTGGCAGGCTTTACACTTCCTCTTTGAGCTGCAGGAGGGCATAGGAAAAGAATGCAACACACTTTTTACTGTCCTCCTTAGTTTGGCCATCTCTTCTCTCAGCTCCTTCACTATTTTCATCTACTCAGTCTCTCTGTGTGTTTCTGACTTTTGACATTAAACTTTGTTGGTGCTGCTTTTTTCTGCTAAGCTTGCAGTTCCTAATGATGTGTCCTGCAATGAAGCACCAGCTTCGATTTGAATTTCATTTATTTCCACCGCTTTACTTTTTTTTTTTTTTTTTTGGTCTTTACCATTCAAAACTTTTTGAGGCCAACATTTATTTGATGCATGAGATTTGTTTTTGATAATTTGACTTTCTGCTCTTTCTCACCAATCTTGCCACAAACTCTGAATTCACATTGTATCTTCTGTCACTTCTGGTGGTTGTATCAGTACTCTTTGTTCTAGGGAGACATTTTGTTGTGGCTGTGACTGTCTGTTTTCCTTTCTGTTCACTTTGCCACTCAGACGTTTCATTTAATTTTTCCAAAAGCTTAGTGGCTGTTTGGAAATTAATCTGCAGTTCTGAGTATTGTTTTTGCAGGCATGCCACCCTCCAAAGTCTGTTCAACTGTTTGGGCATCCCCCTCTTTGTGTTTCAGCCCACTGCACAAAGCTAACAACTCTGCGAGATAATGCTGTGCTATTGCTTTCTCCTCATCTTCGAAAATTCTCTCCAGAGCGTCACTCATAAGTCTTATTAATGCACACTTTCTTCCTTCCTGCATCTGTTCTAGATCCAATATTTATTTATTTATTTCAATTGCTTCTCTCATTTGCATCTCAGCTCCGCCTGTTTTCCTCACGCAGCTCCACCTGTATTCTTCTGTCTCAAATTATCCTTTTTTTTCTCAGCGATCTCTCCTGGCTGCTGGCTAGCCAATATTTGTTGCACACTTGAAATATTGGACCATAGACAAGCGTGATGAAATGAAGATCAGGTTCATCTTTATTAAACAAAACTTTATTAAACAGGACTCCAAAACTTTTTCTAGCTGGCCAACTTGTGCCTGAGTGCTATGTGTCTTTCACAATCCATGGGAATCAAAGTAAACAAACAGTTGTAAATAAAATAACATAAGATTAAATAAAATGTATAATTATAATATAACAAAATCCAACATGCATCTGTAATTTATTTTACTATATCATACTATATAATTAAAATGCTTTTAGCAGATGATAAAATGCAGCAAACTACAATGTCATATTTTCTATAAACTCTTGCTTCATAAAGTGATGTGCCTAATATAATCACTCACACAAGCTACAAGGACAAATGTAAACAATTTAAACAAACTTTTGATGCCATATTATATCTATTAGTGTCGCAAAGACACAACCTCCACCTGGGAGCCAGATACAGAGCCATTTTTATACCCCGTCTATGCAAAGGAGGAAGGTTATCTATGTAAGGAGGCTGGGGGTGGGATGGAGTGAATTCACATGTTGCATAGCAACAGAGAGGGCATTGTGTCAATTATGATTCATAGTGTTGGCATTGTTTTTTCTTCTTGGCAGCACCAATTCAAACCCTCCCAGAAATCAGCCAAACAATGTTAATTAGCAGATTAAAGAGCCATGGTAAACAATGCCTTCTGTTTGATTTCTGCTCCACTCACACAATAGAAGAGCTTTTCATTGAAGAGATTCTGTGATGAAGTACAAACTGCTGTCACCTGGGGAGATGTTTGACGTTTATTGCTTAAAAATCAAGTTTTAGAAAACAATGTGTTCTGTTTTGAAGTTATATGCCAATAATATGTAGTGAAAAAAAAAAAAAAAAAAAAAAAACTTATGTTGGTGTTTGGATTAGTCATACAGGAGAATAAAAACTAGGACATTATGACCCTAGTCACTCTATCATTCATGCACCCTCAAAATCTGTTTATTTATTTTTAATCTGTATGACTTTCTTCCTTATCTGAAAGAAATAAGGCAGCATTTTGAGAAATGCTTCAGTGTTTGTTTTCACCACACACAATAAAAGTCAATGAGATCCAATTTTATTTAGCACACCCCAACATTCTTTGAAATTTCTTCTTTTGTATTCCAAAAAAGATGTTTGGAATGACATGATGGGTTGAGCAAATCCCTTTAAAGTATTAGTTCACCCAAAAATGAAAATTTGGTGAAAATGAACTCACCCTAAGGCTATCCGAGATGTAAAGTGGGTAAAGAAAATAATCACCCCCCTTTAAAATAATGTAATTTTGTTGCTTTGCAGCCTGAAATGAAGAGGGACACAGTTTTTATTTTTTCCATCTCTATATACTTAGTGCACCTTTTAACATCAAAGTGAAAGATATAACACCAACATGTCAGAGAGAGAGAGAGAGAGAGAGAGAGAGAGAGAGAAACAATCACTGAGTTGGAAAAAGAATCACCCCCCCTACAAATGAATATCACAAATTCTCCACAAATGTGGCTTGTATAGGAGGGTTGCGAGAATAAAGCCACTTCTCAAGAAAGGCCACATACAGTCACGAAACACCTTGAAGATTGTGAAGCAGATAAGACTATAATTGAATAGATTGGCCTCAACACCAAAACAATATGTCTTGCAGAAATCCAATACAGCTCACCATCCAAATAACACCATTCCTACAGTAAAGCATGGAGGTGGTAATATCCTGTTATGGGGGTGTTTCTCTGGAGCAGGGACTGGGGCACTTGTTGAGATAGAAGGAAAAATAGATGGGGCAAAATAGTCTAATTCTTGAGAAAAATCTGCTGCCCTCTGCCAGAAAGTTGTCAATGGGAATAAGGTTTGCCTTCCAACATGACAATGACCCAAAGCACACAGCAAAACTGAGCACACAGATGTTGAAGAAGGAAAAGGTGAATGTCCTTGCATTGCCTAGTAAGAGCCCAAACTTTAACCCCATTTAAAATCGGTGGAATGACTTAAAGACTGTAGTCCACTAATTGTCACCATCAAATTTAACTGAACTTGAGCAGTTCTGCAAAGAAGAGTGGACAAATATTGCAAAGTCTAGATGTGCAAAGTCAGTAGAGAGACATCCTAGCAGACTAAAGGCTGTAATTAAAGCTAAAGGTGGTTCTACAAAATACTGACACAAGGGAGTCATCCTTTTTCCAACTCAGTGATTCTGTTTTTTGTTTATGTTGGTGTTATATCTCTCACTTGGATGTTATAAGTTGCACCGAATAAATAGAGCAGTTGGGGGTTTCATGCCTTGCTCAAGGGTCTCACTTCAGTTGTGGTATTGAGGGTGGAAAAAAAGCGCTGTACATTCACTTCCCTCACCTACAATGCTTGTCGATACCGAGACTCGAACCCGTGACCTTTGGGTTACAAGTCTGACTCTCTAGCCAGGCCATGACTGCCCCCAGATACATTTAGCATTTATAAATTTAGCATTACAGATAAATAAATTTAGCATTACATCACTTGCTCAACAAATGATCCCTTGCAGTAAATGGTTGCCTTCAGAATTATTCCAAACAGCTTAAAAAAATAAATAAAAAAAATAAAAAATTATCCAAAGTAATACAACTCCAGTTCATCAGTTAATGATTTAACTTAATGCCACTGCTTCCAGCTAAATTACGAGTCCTCTTTCTGTAATAATGTTTATTCTTGTGAAAAAGTCATCTCGTCTGAATCAGGAGAGAAATATGCACAGATCAAGCACTGTTTCAGCGCAAGAAATAATCTAAAACAGTTCTAAACAAATTTCACGAGTTCACAGTATATAATTAGTTGAAGTTCATGCATATTTGCCGTGCTGTCCAGGGAAGGGCTCCAATCTTGGGAATAGCCTGAACCTAAAGTACCCCCACCTAAAGCTACAGGTGTGACTATTGACCAGGTTGAGTATACTGATGTATCATGTATAAGTGATCACAAACTTATTACATTTAATGTGATTCCACCTTTTCTGCAGACAACCAGGAGCATGTCATTTGCTTGAGAAAAATATTGACCTAGACACTTTTATACATACTATTGGTGAACTACCAGTTGTGACCTCTATTGACCAATATAATGCTGCATTTACATATACTCTGGATGAGTTTGTGCCCGTGAAGAAATGTGTTGTTTCTTTTAAGAGGTCTTCTCCATGGTATACGCCTGAGCTTCGTGAGCTTAAGGCAGCTGGTAAGCAGTTGGAGCAACAATATAGGAAATCTGGCCTAACAGTTCACAAACTTATGTATAAACAGCATCTGATTGAGTACTATAATTCTTTGAAAATTAGAGTGTTGTTGTTACGGTGGGGGTTGTCAGTGCTGCTGCTTTCTTCTCAGCGTGCTGGAGCTTCCACTCTGCAGTCACGCTGAAACTCCTCCTGGGCGCTTCAACACTTTGGGGTTTTTCTGAAAGAGCAAATACTAAAAGCTCCACGAGTGATGGTGCGTCTTTTTAAAGATGTCTTTCCACTCGTGCGTTTCTGGATGTGGTCGCTTCCTGGCTCCATCTGATGGTCACAATCGCTGCATCTCGTGCCTGGGCCTCAATCACGCTGAGGCAGCGTTCGTGGATGAGTCATGTTCTCCTTGTCTGAACATCACAATGTTGCGATCAAGGTTCCTCTTCATCAAATGAGGAGAAGTCCCCCTCCCCATGCCCCGTTCTAGTTTCTCCTTCAAGAGTAGGGCTACTTCGGCTCATGGCCAGGGTGATCTGAAGATTACAGTGAGGGCTTCCCCACCGAGCGAGTCTCCACGGGCCCCTCACTCCTCCAGTGCATCGTGCCCTCTGGTGTACCACGATGCGGATGCTGGTGCCTCAGACAGGGCGGGGCCCAGCACATTATCCGGCCCACCAGCAGATGACCTGATGTCGATCACTGCATCGGGGGACGAGCTAGGCTCTGGAGATGAGGATTCAGCTATGTTGCCTCCTTCTGGGAGAGAGGTGTTGCCCGAGTCAGATCCAGAGCTGACTGCTATGCTTGCCCGGGCCGCCGAGAGTGTCGGGTTGCCATTGAAGGCCCCTCTCCATCTCATGAACATTCAAGGCTGGATGATTGGTTCTTGGGGGTGCCACACGCCGATCGTAGGCAGCCACCTCCGGTTCCATTCTTCCCGGAAGTGCATGAGGAGGTTACTAGGTCCTGGAGGGCACCTTTCTCTGCCCGAAACAGATCTAGTGCCTCCTCCGTCCTCACTACCCTCGACGGCGGGGTGGCTAAGGGGTATGTGGAGATCCCCCCAGTTGAGTGCACTATTGCAATGCAGTTTTGTCCGCATAGCGCTGCTGCCTGGCGGGGTAATCCACGCCTCCCGTCCAGGGCGTGTAAGTTCTCGTCTGTACTGACGCCCAAGGCTTACGGAGCTACCAGGTCTACGAGGCCAAGGCGTTAAAGCAGCTGCACGAGGGTATTTCTGACCCAGGTGTGATTCAGGAGTTGCGCACTGTGATGGACCTTGCCCTACAGGCGACAAAAGTCACGGTGCATTCCCTGGGTCAGACGATGTTAATATTAGTGGTCCAGGAATGCCACCTTTGGCTTACCCTGGCAGATATGAGGGAGTCTGACAAGCACCGCTTCTTGGACTCTCCGATCTCCCAGGCTGGCCTCTTCGGCGATGCGTTGGAGAGCTTCGCCAAACAGTTCTCCACTGCACAGAAGCAGATGGAGGCGATCAGACACATCCTGCCCCGGCGGGGCCGCTGCTGCCGTCACCCAGCAGCTAGCCGCAGCCCCTCCGCCTGCTCATCGGCGAGGGCGCCCTCCTGCTGCCTCCTCCTTCGCTCCACCCCGGCCTCAGCAGCAGCCTTCACAGCCATGGCGTGGAGCTGGCACCAGGAAAGTGGCGCCCCTGAGACGGGCGACCTGGAGTCTCAGGATCCTGTTCTTCAGGAGATGGTGAAGGCACCACTCCTTCCCCCAGAGGAGGGCCGGGTGGAGAATCTTTTGTTTCCTTTTTGTTTTGTTCCGCCACTGGCTTCCCAGCCAGTGGTACCCAAACATTCAATAAAAGAGCAGTTTCCTGTTTCTCTGGGTCTCAAGATTGCCAGGATGGAGGTGCACGAGGCGCAGCCTCTACACTCCCGTCACCCTCTCCTTTCGCCAGCGGGCAGCAGGGCCCGGTTCAAGAATGCTCTGCCTTCTCATATGCCCCCTGCTCAAACGCGGAGCCAGGTAAGAGTCACACCACTCACTCAGACCCCACTCTGGAAAGCTGTGCCTTCCGGGTTGGCTCCCTGTGCTCCGCCTTGCTGCCCCACCATGGGTACGCCAGTGGTTCCCCTAGTTCCACCGGCGTAGAGCCGGTCCCTCCAGCCAATATGAAGTCGGGGTTTTACAGCCCATACTTCATTGTACCCAAGAAAGGCGGTGGGTTACCGCCAATCCTGGACCTGCGCATTCTGAACCGGGCCCTTTACAAGCTCCCGTTCAGGATGTTAACACAGAAATGTATCTTTCAATGCGTTCGTCCACGAGATTGGTTAACAGCAATTGACCTGAAGGACGCGTACTTTCATGTCTCGATTCTCCCCTGACACACGCCATTTCTCCACTTTGTGTTCAAGGGGCGGGCATATCAGTACAAGGTCCTCCCATTCGGGCTGTCCCTGTCGCCTCGTGTCTTCACCAAGGTTGTGGAGGCAGCCCTCATCCTCTTGAGGGAAGCATGCATTCACATTCTCAACTACCTCAATAACTGGCTCATAGTGGCCCAGTCCTGAGCCCAGTTGTGCGAACACTGGGACGTGGTACTCAGCCACCTCAGCCGGTTGGGGCTTCAGAAGGCGGTTCCACTGAAACAGTTTCAGAGGCTCCTGGGGCATATGCCATCTGCTGCCACTGTCACGCCGCTCGGATTGCTTCATATGAGACTTCAGTGCTGGCTTTAGATGCTTCATTGTTGGCTTCACGATCAAGTCAAGATGGGCATGGCAACACGGCATGCACCGGGTCTTGGTTACCCCGTCCTGCTGCCAAACCTTCAGCCCGTGGTCAGACCTTGCTGTTCAGCGGGCAGGGGTTCCCCTAGTGCAAATGTCCAGGCATGTCATTGTTTTAACAGATGCCTCTGCCATTGGCTGGAGTGCCATGTGCAATGGCATGCAGCTTCAGGCACCTGGACAGGGCATCGTCTGCAGTGGCATATTAATTGCCTAGAGATGCTGGCAGTATGGCTTGCTCTGCACTACACAAACCGAGGCTTCGCGACAGACTGGCTTTGCGATGTACTGGTCCGGACGGACAATACTACGACCGTTGCGTACATCAACCACCAGGGCAGTCTACGCTCCCGTCACATGTCGCAACTCACCCGCCATCTCCTCCTTTGGAGTCAGAAGCATCTGAGGTCGCTTTGTGCCATTCACGTCCCAGGCAAGCTCTTGTGCAGCTGACGAGCTATCACGTCAGCCCGCCCTTCCGGGAGAATGGCGACTCCACCCCAAGCTTCGGGGATGCTCAGCTAGACGTGTTTGGCTCTCAGGACACATCCCACTGCCAGCTGTTCTACTCCCTGTCCGAGGGGACCCTCGGCACGGATGTGCTTGCACACAGCTGGCCTCAGGTTCTACGCAAGTATGCGTTTCCCTAGTGAGCCTTCTCGCACAGATGCTGTGCAAGGTCAGGAAGGACGAGGAGCAGGTCCTCTTAGTAGCACCATACTGGCCCAGTCGGACTTGGTTCCCAGAACTGATGCTACTCGCGACAGCCACTCCTTGGTGTATTCCTCTGAGGAAGGATTTCCTTTCTCAGAGAGGGGGCACCCTCTGGCACCCGTGCCCAGACCTATGGAATCTCCACCCTCTGAACCCTCCGTGCCCTCACCTGGTACCCTCTTGGGATCTCCCCTTGGTCCTGACGGCCTTGAAGCAGGAGCCCTTCCAGCCTCTTCAGTCAGTAGAGCTTAAGTTTCTGTCACTGAAGACAGTGCTCCTCACTGCATTGGCTTCGGTCAAGAGGGTCGGGGACCTGCAGGCATTTTCGGTCGATGATACATGCCTTGAATTCGGGCCGGCCAACTCTCACGTTGTCTTGAGACCCCGGCCTGGATACGTGCCCAAAGCTCCCACCACGCCTTTCAGGGATCAGGTGGTGAACTTGCAAGTGCTGCCTCAGGAGGAGGTAGACCCTGCCATCGCTCTGCTCTGTCCCGTTCGGGCCTTGCGCATTTACGTGGACCGCACGCAGAGCTTCAGGACCTCAGACCATCTCTTTGTCTGCTTCAGAGGACAGCAGAAGGGAAAGGCTGTCTCCAAAGAAAGACTTGCCCACTGGATAGTGGAGGCTATAGTCTTAGCATATCAGGCCTATCGCTTACCGTGCCCCCTTTGGAGTGAGAGCACACTTTACAAGTGCTGTGGCTTCCTCCTGGGCTTTGGCATGGGGCGCCTCGATAGCAGACATCTGTAGAGCTGCCGGCTGGGCGACACCTAACACATTTGCAAGATTCTATAATCTCAGTGTAGAGCTTGTGTCCTCTCGTGTACTCGCCTCAGATGGCTGGTAATGCTGGACCGGCTCGGTGTTAATCACACTTGCTGCGCCATTCCCCTCTACGGACCGGATACGTGCACTTAAGTGCTTCTCAGTTCAGTTTCCCTCTTGGTGAACCCTGTTGAAGTTCCTCCCGCACCCACGGCAGTCAGGTGTGGCGGAGCGCCAGACGCCAGGTCCAGCACTCGTGTGTATGCCAAAGGTCAGCCCTTTTGCTGGGCTAGGTGCCCGTGTGTAGTGATTCCCCCTTCGGGTAATCCCACATTTGTATTCTTCCACGGTACGGCTTCCCTCATGGTAAGCCTGTGTCTTTCCCTGGCAGAGATTTCTCTGCCGTCTCTGCTGCGTAGTGATATCACCCCAGACAGGCTGAGTCTACCGCAGGGATATGTAGCACTGCCCTATGGCCAGTCCATATGTGTAATGTCCACATGTTACAGCCTATGCGAAGGATGTGGTTCCGTAGCGTTCCCCTACTTGGGTACGCTTTCCCAGTGTTATCCAATTCCCACCGTATGGAACAGCAGTGTCGGATTCCTCTGCATTTTCAGGAAAATTTGTATTTTTGAGTGAATTATTCCTTTAATAAAAATAAAGTGCGAGCACTGATAATATGCCAGCTACTCAATTCATGAACCAGCCTTTATGTTCCATTCTCTACTTCCCAACAAATGGCATTTTAAAAGCCTTTGTTGACATTCTGATGCAGTTGACAGTAATTGGTAGCACTAATTACAAAGACAGGATCATTATTGCATGAGGCTGGGTGTGTCCAGGCCAATAACAGATTGATTAACTTTTTCACTGCCAACAGGACACACCCACTGACCTAACCAAGGTGTCAAGTTTTGGTGATTACCATCAAAAATTTGCCCCCACTGCAGTTCACTACGGATTTTAAATGAATGTGATTTTTAGGAACCCTACTGATATGCTCCATTAATATTAAATGGAAAAATTTTTTACCCTCATAATTTTACAAGATCAATAAAAGATGTTTTCTATGACAGTGAAAAAGCGACAATATTTACCACTTAATTAATTTGATTTTATGTCTACTAGAATAGGCCTTTGTACAAGTAGTATAGTAGATAGTATACTATAGAGACTGATATGAAGTCATGATATATTCATAGGATCATACTTTCACAGGTTTTACATCTTAGTTTGTTAATTTGCTGACTAAGCCTGCACTTATCCTATACTTAATTGTAAACTTTTACATTTCTTTAGGTTAAATAATTCCAATCACATCTACAACGTTAAAGTCTGACCCCACCTGGCTCATTAAAATCTGACACAAAGGCTGCTAAATGAATATATATGGAGGAATCTTTTTTATGGTATGTCCTGGCCAACTTTGCCCAGTTTGAACTATGAGCTTAATACCCAATGCTTGTGGCTCTTGTTAATCCAATAAGCTTGCTAATGATTGTCATGAGGAGGATGGAACTGCCCATCTGCTTTTAGGCTTCTCTTAAATACTTATAGACATATTTTAGTATAAAAAAATGACTCTGAGATCATATGTTTTAAGCAAATTTCTTTCCAGCTCACAAAAGACGCCTCATTTGCAACTCCAGATGAAAAAAGTGCAAAGTAGAGTCACAATAAACATAATAAGAAATAAATGAATGAATGAATTAATGAATGAATGAAGCCATTGACATTGTTACAATGTATTTTGATTTCAAATAAATGAAATAAATGCTTTCCATTTGCATTTTCTATTCATTTAATAATCATGAAAAAAACAATATATATATATATATATATATATATATATATATATATATATATATCAGCACAATTGTTTTCAACAATGACAATATAACATTCATAGTAATAGTGACAAGAAATGATTCTTGAGCAGCAGATCAACATACAATAAAGATTTCTGAAGGATCATTTGACCCTGAAGACTTGAATAATGATGCTGAAAATTCAGCTTTGCATAGCAGGAATAAATTACATTTTAAAATATATTCTTATTTCACAATATTACTGTGTTTACAGTATTTTTTGATCAAATAAATGAAGCCTTGGTGACCATAAGAGACTTCTTTAAAATCTAAATTCTTTTAAATATGTTATATCTAATAGTTTTACTCTCTAAAGAACATGAGATTTGTACCTTTATTGCCTTAAAAATTTAATAGGGCACAATTTTGAACCTTATTCATGGTGCCAGAGAAGCAGCAGGTGGTGCACTCAGTGGGGAACCTCCTAAGTTAACAAAAAAAAAAAAAAAGGCAAAAAAAAAATTAATGTAAAAGTAGCCAAGAAATCTTGGCTAATAAACACAAATTTGTCAGAGCAAACCCCACAAGCAGAGATTCATGAGCAATCACCAATGAGACCTTGAGCGAAACACTTAACCTTGGGTTATTCCGAGGGGATTTTCTCTGTAAAAAAGTGAACTGTGAGTCACTTTGGTTAAAATAATCAAACTAAACAACTGGTCACTAAAAACTAAAAACAGCTTTTATACTCGCTATAACTATAGGCCGTTGTATAAGCTGACATGATGGCGTACACCTCTTTGTTTCACAAAAAGACACTGTTTAGCTCCTGCTTTCTTTGGATATGTGTGAGAAAATTGAGATAAAAGAAAAATTACAGCCCACCTGAAAATAGTTTCCATTAAATTGCCCATTAGGGAGGGCAAAATGGGGAAGTAATGATGGGGACATTATAGTTAATCTCAATCAGAATACAGTACAACAGGGAACAGCCAGGCAAAATAAATGAGCATAGCTGCACAGCAACAATGTTAACCCAAAAAAAAAAAAAACTCCCATGAGCCTCATCGATTGGACAGGAGAAGGAGAGCCCTTTGAACTGAACCAAAATCACAAATTACACTTACCGGAAAAGACCGGAGATCTATAATAAGATTTCACCCCACCAGCCCCATTCCGGTCCAGTGGTGACACCTCAAAATGTCAGTGCAGGTCGGGAAAGTTTGAAAATTAGGAAAAAAAGCTGTAGAAAAGGTGCCATGATTTGAGTGTTGCTGCAGGCGGAGTGTACAGTATGTGTGTGTGTGCTTTTGGTAAAAGTAAAGGTGGGCTGGTTGTTGCGTGTGTGCCCTAGAGGTCAGAGACTGGACATTGATGAAGGATCTTGATGTAGAAGGGCAGTAATCAGATCCCTGGGGCGTTTGTGTGTTTGTTTGTGTGTGTGTGTGTGTGTGTGCGTGTGCGTGTGTGTGCGTGTGTGTGTGTGTGTGTGTGTGTAAACCCATAACAGCAGTGGAGCAGGTGGATTTATGCCCTTTGAGTGGTGGACATGGTGAGATGCATATGGTGGCATCTGGACATGTGTCTCTCGCCAGGATGCTGCCCTGAGGCCTTCTAAGGGTCATCCAGTAGTGCATGTAAACAAACAAATGATACATTAATATTAAATGTAATTAATTACTTAATTTAAAATAATTTGTTTTCATATTTAATAAAATTACATGGTTTATAAATAGCAATACTGAAACAAAATAGTCATCAATAGTGAATGCAAACAAAGTAACATTAATATTTACAAATATTTTATTTAAAAGTGTGAAAGTGATGTGACGTGTGGCCAAGTTTGGTGTCCCATACTCTGCATGCTCTGCATTTAACCCATCTATGTGCACACACACACACACACACCAGTGAGTAGTGTACACACACACACACACACACACACACACACACAATGAACACACACCCGTAGCAGAGGGCAGCCATTTTTGCTTTGGCACCCGGGGAGCAGATGGGGTTTCGGTGCCTTGCTCAAGGGTCTCACCTCAGTCATGGTATTGGAACATTCACTACCCCCACCTACAATCCCTGCCGGTATGGAGACTCGAACCGGTGACCTGAGTTCTGAATTCTGAGTTACATAAAAATAAACTAAATACAACTAAATATAACTATTTAAAGTTAACTATATAAATTAAATAGTTAAATATAACTATTTAAATTAAAATTCATTATTTTATATTTACTAATATTAAATTGTTAATAAATAATTTATTAAATAGTGATAGATAGATAGATAGATAGATAGATAGGTGTATTATAAATGATTTGGAGCATTTACAGGCATGTAAAAAATATATTTCAAACACCACTTGCTATTTCAGAGGAAAAAATGCAATTAGAGACAAAGAAAACCTTTAGTCATACTCACAAGGCACCTCTGAATATTAATTCCAATTTAACGACCAAGGGGTTGAACATCTGTGGCCTTGATTGGAAAAACGTCAGTCAAATGAGAGATGAATTAATTTTGAATAATTTTGAATACATGGTGTCTCAGTTTAGCAATATATATATATATATATATATATATATATATATATATATATATATATATATATATATATATAGACTAGACACTTATTAGGATCGATTTTGTCTGGGCACTTTAAATTCATTTTAAAATATTGTGCAGTGTGTTGGCAACACATTTTTTCTAGAGTAAGTGGAACAAAAAAAGATACGCAGACAGGCACTGCAAATGCCCCCATCCACAACTCTGCCGTTCAATTATTCACTCTCCAAAGAACATTTACAATATTAACCCTTTGAGCGGTACAGTCCCACATATGGGATTTTTATTTCCGTACCCCTGGGAGTATGGTCCCACATATGGGATTTAGAATGTTAGGTGACATCACATAACTGCCAAGTTCAAACTGTGCTTTGGTGCTTTGGCTGGCACTGAGCCAGAGATAGAAATGCACTGCGCTTGTCATATTATCACAACTATGCAGTTTTATTATTTTTTTTTTTTAACCACATAATATTTATTTTAGGTTTCAGACATTTAAATACACACACGTACTAGTAAAACAATTAAAGTATGTAAAATACACACATATGAAGCAACAATAACAATCAATTCAAATTTTATTTACCTATTTGTTTTATTCATATCAGATACAAAAATGCCTTGTCCAAATACCCACACTTGCGGTCTTTGCACTTGACTACTAAGTGTTCAAGTGAGGATGAAGACCACGACTGTGTGTCAAACTTTTCATTACCTGATGGGACACACTTATAGTATTGTAAAAACGCAAGTGTTTACATAGCTTTATTTAATTTTTAATTTTAAATACTTTTTAAAATCAACTTCTAAATTTTTGTTCAGTAGTCCCTATAATATGACATAAGTTTAATTTGTGGTGCTTCTAATTAAGTGATAAAACACAGTTCCAAATGTTGTACAAAATAAATATTCAAATCTTTTGCAGCAATAAAACATGTAGTATTTTGTTTTACTACCAAATTATATGTAATATTTTATTTAATATTAATATTTAACTTACATTGCAAAGGTTTTTGTGACCTCTCATGCAATCTTGCCAAAAAGTCTCACGATTTATTTCCAGAACATGATGCATACACTAAGCCTAGAATACCGCTCTGGAGCAGTATTTGAGATGCGGATTTAGTATGTGTAAAGTGCACTGCGCTTTGGCGTTTTTAAGATCTGGACATGCATGACGTGTCACTATGGAAACAGTAAGGGGGAAACGTTCTAAAATTACAGTCGCCTTAAAAAAACTCACTCTGGGGGGACCGCTAGAATATTTTAAACTAACCACTGAAATGGTTAATCTTCTTCTGCCCTTCTCTCTACTTCCTCTGTTTATGAAGTAGGCCATGCTTTCCCGTCAACCAGTTCACCGACTGTGTTATGGAGTAGATATGTTTACCCTCAGTAATACATCCCATAGACAAAAGTGTGGATCTGAGCCATCTAAACAACCTTTGATAAGACACTTACAAACTGCACATTATTGACAGAGATCTTCCCTTCAGACTGCAACATGTCTGAAGAGAAGAATCTCATAATTCATTCGACAGTTGTGTTTTTTGTGATTCAAAATGACCTGTTTTCACCGACAGTGTAAAACAAGAATTTTACAGAAATGCTTGTTAAAGGAGTACTGATCAGTTTAAAAGCCTTAAAGATCATAGAGGCATGGAAGGGAAATCTGCAAATAAATTAAATAATAAACAAAATCACTTTTCTGTTGCCATTTATTTTTAAAAGCACCAATGGCACACATTTCATGTTCTTTGGAGAGAAAACTTTGCAGTCCTACAGTGAGGAACAGAATTTGCATTTTCAGTCTCTGTGTTCTTTTTGGGAATTTCCTATACTGCTCAGATTAATGATGCCTATGATAAATCAGTTCCAAAAATTAACACAAAACCAGTCCTAATTGAATATATATATATATATATATATATATATATATATATATATATAGTAAAAAAATAATAAATTGTAATACTATTTCACAATATTACTGCTTTTACTGCATTTTCATCAAATATATGCAGCCTTGGTGAGCATAAGAGACTCGAAACGTTTTATATATATATAACTCAACTGGTCCGGTTGAGAAAAAATGCTCAAAGAAAAAATTTAAATAGGCCAAAAGGACCATTGACAATATTGAGAACTCATGTTCATGCAAATTTATATCTTTATTTGTCAGAGGAACCCAAGTGAGCATCAGTCATGTTTGTCACAGCTTTAAATCACATTCCAACGGCTCTACTTATGTCAATAATTCACATCACAGAGTGAAGTGCTTTGATTTGCATATTTCCCCATCCATCTATTGGGCTCACATGCCCACGTGACATTTTCATATTAGCTTCCAATATCAAATGTGACAAAACATCTTCGGTGTGCATGGGAAACAGGAGATAGCCGTTCCCTCTGTTGTGATAAATGTAACCATGCATCAGCTTTTGTAATTCAGCGGTCAGCCTCTGCTCATCAAAGTCCATCTTGATCTCCACATCCATCATCATTATCAGCTCTCCCTTTTGTAAACAGTGTTGGGCAGTAATGCATTAGTTACTGTAATTTGATTATTTATTAATTTTTTAGTAATTAGTAATTTAACACGTTATAATTTTCAAAAAAGTAATTAGAGTATAGTTATGTTACAAGCCGAGGTCTCTATACATTACTGCCACGTTACATTGCTGACAGAATGCAGTGTTTTATAACCTAGAGATTGTAAAATGGATGTAGCACACGCACTGTTGAGTCAAGTGCCAGTGAATCAGAAAAATAAAACCACTAAATCCACAACACAAAAAAATAAATAACAAAACACAAAATATGGGATGCGGGAGAATAATATGATTCACGGGACTCCCGGAAAATAGAAATATCTAAACATAAAATATCTAAAACAAATAAATTGTTTTTCATCTATTGCACAAAAGCAACATGAACTAATATAATGATTAACAGGTGCAATCATATGCAGAGTTTCTATTTAGGCTATAACACGTGTTTGCAGCGTTGAGCAATGCAGTGCTGAAATTTGCGTGCTCATGAATCCTCTCATTATAACACAAATTGTAGACATTATGAAAGATTCATTATGCATATATTTATTGTGTTATAACATTATACTATTTGTGAGACTGCGATGAACTGAGACGTCTTTTAGAGATTATGAATGCAGCGCTCTTTGCTGGCATTCTGCCATGCCAAACCATGCACACAGCATGCCGCTTGTTTTAGTTAAAAATAACAGTGTTCTGTGAATGTTGATGCTTTAATATCAAATATTTATCGGGACCATGTATGCTAAGATTTCATAAATGTCATGGAGAAAAAAGTAACGTAACTAGTTATGTCACTAATTACTAATTACTTATTAAATAAAGTAATCAGAACAGTAACTTGATTACTTTTAAAGGGAGTAATCAGTAATCGTAATTTGATTAACTTTTCAGAATAACTTGCCCAACACTGTTTATAAATATGCCCATTAGAGAACAAGACTCATTAGCAGTTCAATTGGCTTAATTACACACTGGAAAATAAAAAAGAGAGAAATATTAAACTGACTTAAATAACATAACACACATTAATAGGGATAAGTAAATAATACAGTTTTTTCTCCAATCTAAACTACTTTGATGTCTAAGGGCACTTCACAGGTCAGTAAATATGCTGGGCTTAGTCCAGGCATCTGTAGCGGTTTTTCGGGGGATCCTTTCAACTAATATTGGATGACATTCTATAAACGTAGTCCATTATGTATAGGTAAACATTTATATATAGTATATTTATAATCAAAATATGTCAGTAGGTTAGTTGTGTATAGGGTTTATACTGTTTTACTTCATTGGTGTTTGTCTGTATTTATGTAGCACCATGGTCCTGTGAGGCACGACATTTTGTTCCACTGTATGTCCACACGTAGCGGAATGACAATAAAGCTCAAATTGAACTTGAACTAGAAACCGTTTGTGGCTCAAGCAGCACAGACCTAGTTACTCAATCAAAACTTACTTTCGGACATGCCTGACAGTCACTCTGACTCAAAAGGAGCCAAATATTTGTGTACATGGTCCTTTGATTTTGGTTTTTGCCCAGTTTATTTCCTCCAACAGACAATGAATTGAGAAAAAAGGGATGGAAAAGAGTTCTGGGTCAGGGTCTGCCTCATGGACACCCCGCTAGCGCCTTCTGGCCTGTTTGACGACGCCGTCAACTAGGACATCGATAGGTACCAGGCAGGCCCCTGAGATCCAGCACCTCATATCGGGGGGTATGAGTAATACCGATTTAGCTGCCCCATTACACCAGAGGTCAGTCTCGAGAGACTGATTCCCTTAGTAGACTATTTAGTAGCGTGGAAACTACTGACAAATGTGTCTCAGTGGGTCCTGCACAAGATAGAAAAAGGCTATTGTATTCAGTTCGGCTCTCCACCGCCGTGTTTCAGCGGGGTCGTTCTGACTTTGGTTCGCCCCGAGCAGGATCTGGTAATGGAACAGGAAGTGAACACTCTGTTGTGAAAGGAAGCCATCAAGGTGATCCCTCTTCACGAGAGAGAATCTGGGTTCTACAGCCGGCACTTCATAGTTCCAAAGAAGGATGGGGGGTTGCGTCCAATTTTAGACCTGCGTCAGTTGAACCGCTCAGTCATTAGACTGGAGTTTAAGATTCTCACTATCAAACAAGTCGTGTCTCAGATCAGGTCAGAGGAGTGGTTTGTCATGATAGATCTAAAAGATGCATATTTCCATGTCTCCATCCTTCCTCAACAAAGGAAGTTCCTGAGGTTAGCTTTCGGGGGTGAAGCATACCAATATCGGGTTCTTCCTTTCAGCCTTGCACTCTCACCCCACACTTTTACAAAGTGTGTGGATGCTGCTCTGGCTCCACCATGACTCCAGGGTATCCGCATACTGAATTACATTGATGATTGGTTGATTTTAGCTCAAACGGAGCAGATGGCAGTTCGACATCAAGATGTCGTTCTTGCTAATATGGGGGAGCTGGGTTTGAGACTAAATGACAAGAAAAGTGTGCTTTCTCCATTACAGAGAACCGCTTATCTGGGTGAAGTGTGGGATTCGACCACGATGCAGGCACGTCTGTCCCCTGCTTGGATTGATCCGAGTTGATCCTCACAACAGTCAAGAGTGAAAGAAGGCCAATAACTCACTGTCAAACAGTTTCAGAGGCTGCTGGGTCTGATGGCAGACGCGTCCAACATGATACCCTTTGGCCTGCTGTACATGAGACCCCTACAGTGGTGGCTCAAAACCAAGGGGTTCTCCCCGAGGTGAAACCCACTTCGCACAATCAAGATCATGTATTTGTATGTATGTATTTGTATTTGTGTCTTAGATGTGTGGAAAGACACTTGGTTTTTGTCCCAGGGCCCGGTGTTGGGAGATCCTTGTCATTGTGTAACACTAGCGACGGACACGACCCTCACTGGTTGTGAAGCAGTCATTCGTGGCCACCCTGCCACTCATGGTACATCTGTGGAGTGGCCACCATCTCACATGGCATATCAACTGGCTGGAAATCCCATACCTGACACAGTGGAAGTGGATGCTTCACCCTGAAGTGGTGAAGCAGATATGGAGAATTTTTGGCCAGGCTCAAGTGGACCTCTTTGCGACTCAGTTGACATCGCAATGTCCTCTCTGGTTCTCTCTGACTCACCCAGCTCCTCTGGGACTGTATGCTATTGTGCAGACTTGGCTGATGTTTCGTCTGTATGCTTTTCCCCCGATTGCTCTGCTCCTGGGAGTTCTGGAGAGAATACGCCAGGAGGGGATCCGTCTACTGCTAGTAGCCCCGTACTGGCCGGGCTGAGTATGGTTCTCGGACCTGATCTCACTCCTCGATGGCTCTCCATGGGATATTCCCATCAGGAGAGATCTCCTCTCACAGGCAGGTGGTATGCCTGGAGTTGTGGAAACTGTGGGTGTGGCCCCTGAGGGGGCACAGCTCATAGCTTCTGGTCTCTCAACCGAGGTTGCTGAGACCATCCTACAATCCAGAACTCCCTCTACGAGGAAAATGTAGCCCTGAATTGGAAACTTTTCACTTCATGGTGCGGAGACCGCCAGCTCAATCCAGCTAACTGCCCGACTGGTACACTTCTGGAGTTCCTGCAGGCCCATTTCTCTGCAGGGTTGACACACTCTAAAAGTTTACGTGGCGGCCATTGCAGCCTACCACACCCCTGTTGGTGGCCAGTCAGTGGGTAGACACCCCCTAGTTACAGGTTTCCTCTGCAGTGTGCTGAGTCCCCCGGTACGGTCCCATGTTCCCCCGTGGGATCCAAAAACGCTATGGGAATGGCATAAATAATGTTCAGATTTTGCCAAAGTTTGTAATGTCTGTGCCAGCAAATGGGTCATGTTGAAATGTTTGAACATGCCAGCAGCATATCTATATATTCTTCTTTTGCAGAGTTGTGTTTGCTTATTACACGGACAGAACATAATTCTGCAGTTAACACACTGTTTCCGCTAATTTATTATGTTGTCTACTGCACAGACCACTGTCTGTGAGAACATTAAGGGAGACACACACACACACACACACACACACACACACACACACACGCACACACACGCACACACAGGTGTGAAAAACTGTTGGCCCCCTTCCTGATTTCTTATTTTTTTCATGTTTGTCACACTTTGTTTCAGATCATCAAACAAATTTAAATATTAGTAAAAGATAACACAAGTAAACACAACATTTGACTAGGCCACTCCAAAGTCTTCCTTTTGTTTTTCTTCAGCCATTCAGAGTTGGACTTGCTGGTGTGTTTTGGATCATTGTCCTGCTGCAGAACCCAATGTCACTTCAGCTTGAGGTCACAAACAGATGGCTGGACATTCTCCTTCAGGATTTTTTGGTAAACAGCAGAATTCATGGGTACATTTATCACAGCAAGTCTTACAGGTTCTGAAGCAGCAAAACAGCCCCAGACCATCACACTACCACCACCATATTTTACTGTTGGTATGATGTTCTTTTTCTGAAATGCAGTGTTACTTTTATGCCAGACGTAATGGGACACACACCTTCCAAAAAGTTCAACTTTTGTCGTGTCAGTCCACAGAGTATTTTCCCAAAAGTCTTGGGGATCATCAAGATGTTTTCTGGCAAAACTGAGACAAGCCTTTATGTTCTTTTTGCTCCATTTTTGGCAAGTCTCTTTCTTATGGTGGAGTCATGAACACTGACCTTAACTGAGGCAAGTAAGGCCTGCAGTTCTTTGAATTTTGTTGTGGGGTCTTTTGTGACCTCTTGGATGAGTCGTCGCTGTGCTCTTGGGGTAATTTTGGTCGGCTGGCCACTCCTGGAAAGGTTCTCCACTGTTCCATGTTTTTTGCCATTTGTGAATAATGACTCTCACTGTGGTTCGCTGGAGTCCCAAAGCTTTAGAAATGGCTTTATAACCTTTTCCAGACTGATAGATCTCAATTACTTTCTTTCTCATTTGTTTCTGAATTTCTTTGGATCTCGGCATGATGTCTAGCTTTTGAGGATCTTTTGGTCTAATTCACTTTGTCAGGCAGGTCCTATTTAAGAGATTTCTTGATTGCAAACAGGTGTGGCAATAATCAGGCCTGGGTGTGGCTAGAGAAATTGAACTCAGAACTCACAGTTTTAACAGGGGGGCAAACACTTCTTCACACAGGGCCATGTAGTTTTGGATTTTGTTTTCCCTTAATAATAAAAACCTTAATTTAAAAACTGCATGTTGTGTTTACTTGTGTTATCTTTGACTAATATTTACATTTGTTCGATGATCTGAAACATTAAAGTGTGACAAACCCATCAGGAAGGGGGCCAACACTTTTTCACACCATTGTATATATATATACATATACATACACACACTCACTGGCCACATATATATATATATATATATATATATACACATATATACACACACATACATACACACACTCACTGGCCACTTTATTAGGTACACCTTTCTAGTACCAAGTTGGACCCCTTTTGCCTTCAGAACAGCCTTAATTCTACATGGCATTGATTCAACAAGGTGTTGGAAACATTCCTCAGAGATTTTGGTCCATATTGACATGATAGCATCACGCAGTTGCTGCAGTCTGAGATGATTTGAGCTTTGTGACATGGTGCATTATCCTGCTGGAAGTAGCCATCAGAAGATGGGTACACTGTAGTCATAAAGGGATGGACATTCTCAGCAACAATACTCAGGTAGGCTGTGGCATTTAAACAATGCTCAATTGGTACTAAGGGGCCCAAATTGTGCCAAGAAAATATCCCCCACACCATTACACCACTACCACCAGCCTGAACCGTTGAGACATGGCAGGATGGATCCATGCTTTCATGTTCTTTACACCGAATTCATACCCTACCATCTGAATGTCGCAGCAGAAATCGAGACTGATCAGACCAGGCAACGTTTTTCCAATCATCTATTGTCCAATTTTGGTAAGCCTGTGCAAAATTTAGCCTCCGTTTCTAGCTGACAGGAGCGGCACCCAGTGTGGTCTTCTGCTGCTGTAGCCCATCTGCTTTAGGGTTCGATGTGTTGTACATTCAGAGATGTTATTCTGCATACCTTGGTTGTAACAAGTGGTTATTTGAGTTCCTGTTGCCTTTCTATCATCGATAACCAGTCTGCCCATTCTCCTCTGACCTCTGACATCAACAAGGCATTTTTGTCCACACAACTGCCGCTCACTGGATATTTTCTCTTTTTCGGACCATTATCTGTGAACCCTAGAGATGGTTGTGTGTGAAAATCCCAGTAGATCAGCAGTTTTTGAAATACTTAGACCGGCCGTCTGGCACCAACAACCATTCCACGTTCAAAGTCACCCCTTTCTTCCCCATTCTGATGCTCAGTTTGAACTTCAGCAAGTCGTCTTCACCACATCTAGATGCCTAAATGCATTGAGTTGCTGCCATGTGATTGGCTGATTAGCAATTTGTTTCACCAAGCAATTGAACAGGTTTACCTAATAAAGTGGCTGGTGAGTGTGTGTGTGTGTGTGTGTTGTGTATGTGTGTGTGTGTGTGTGTGTGTGTCTGTGTGTGTGTATATATATATATAAAAACTTAAATGTATTTATTTATAATTATAACTTAAATTTTAGACACAATATTGCAAGTTTCCTTCATTTTTGTTCTTTATTTATTTTCTTTTCTATTTGTTTCTGTTTAACCAAACACAAATAGTTTTAAAACATCATATCCACGTGTCTACGATCCAGTGGTGATTTGTTCCTGAATCAGTAAGTGTTTTGAATGAATCATTTGAATTAATGGCCCAATGGCTCACTTAAACAAACAAGCAGTCACTTGTTTAGTTCCTGAAATAATCAGTGGTTTTGAACAAATCAGTGGAACAAATCATTCAATGATTCACTCATGAATACAGTCACTTTGCCGGCACCTATTGGCTTAACGATGTGACTTGCAGAAAAGGCAAAACTGATACCCACATTTTCATTTTTTTTTCTTCTGTATCCTACTCATCTTATGATATCCTCTTTCACTGACTAGAAAGAAACATCATGCCTAATGAACACTTGCTAAATGAAGAAAGTGCTGGGTCAAACAAAAACTGCACAAGCACACACGGTACATGGATAGATTGGACTGAGAAAAGACAACTTTTTATTTTTATTTATTTTTTTTTTCAAGGTGCCAGGACATCACTCTGGACTAATTTAACCCCTGATCATAACCAAGATGTTTATCTCCTAATTGCAAATTGCAAATGTTGCAATGAGATTGTTGACTCCCAAGGTGGTGCATCATATTTGTATTGCAATCATATTAGCCTGTTGCTATGTGTGCAATCAAAAATTAATGAAAAACAAAGTGGATGGGGGAAGAAAAGGAAGACACAATAATCGTCGCTGAAGCTTTACTGGAGATGGTACACCTAATGTTTTCAATTTGATCTATAACAAGAGACAAACTAAAAACCACAAGTAAGTCATAAATCCCTTTCCCATGATGCACTCCTTTACTGATCAGCAAGAATGAACAGTGTACACAGACAAAACAGATGTTATTCTGGAAAATGTAAAATATTGTGAGGAGAGATTAACAGAAAACTTTATTTAAAGGTGTAGTTGACACCCAGCAAACGGGATATTTTCAGAATGTTTTGGTTCCCTCAAAGTTATGAGCAAACATTCTTCCACTAATATAAACTGAACACTCATTCAAAGTTATCTGGTCTTCAGTAATGTTCTTAAACATTCCATTATAAAATGGAATGTTCCCTTAATGTTTGCATAGCCATAAATGGCATAACCATTCAGAAATAACATTTTTTTCATAATTTAGTTAAATTTTCATAATTAATTTATTAAATAACTTTAATTAGGTTATTTAAACAATAAGCTTCTCTCAAAGTTATGAACAAACGCTCTTCCAGTAATTCTTCCAGCAACATTTATTAGCCATTCATAAATAATGTTTACATAATAGGTACATTAGTAAAATGTTCTTAGAACATGTTTGTTAGCTCTGCAGTATCTTTCTCCCAACACCTTTCTCCCAGCAAGTTTTGGCTGTATTTATTTATTTATTCTGCTGAAATTAAAACATTGATTGCAATTTGAATTTCTGAATATGTTTTCGGCATGTCTTTCGTGACAAGCCATCTAAAGACCTTGTCAAAGTCGACATGTTATGTAACACTTTCTTTGCCTCTCAGCCTGCACAGCACTGTATCACAATTCATGAATCACAATGTGCTCAGAGTGAATCCGCTGGCAAATGCATGACTGCAAACAGTGCCTAACAATTCATAATATACCTTCTCAGATGCTTCATTTGAATCCTGTCCTTGATTCAACTCTTTCTGAGTGCAAGTTGCTTTTTAAGATAATTAGCAAAGGCGGCAAAATCAGCTGTTGACAGGATGCTGTCCTCCAGAGGTCTGCTCGTTCTTGCTGTGCTTCTCGTTTATTTGTGGGGCTAGCGGAGGATGTGAAATATGAGACTACCTTTTGACCTCTCACTGTTTGTCTTCATTGGGAGTGTAACCCTATATTTGCACCTCAGGGTGTTTTGGAGCTGGAATGAACAACGTTCAATTCTGCTACATCACAGCCTAATTTAGCAGCTGGTTTCTTTCATTAAAACAAACAAACAAAAAAACATTTACTGATTAAAGTAAATAATTCAGACAGTTAAGTAAATAAAAAGACAGTTAATTGTCTTGTTGGTGAATGAATCATTGTTTTTGAGCGGATCAGTTGTATGATTTTAAAAATAATTAATTCATAAAGGCAATCACTTCTTTTGTTCATAAATTAATAATTATAATATTTTTTTTTTCTTATCCATAACACCAGTCACTTGTTTTAGTGAATGAATCACTGTTTTTGAATCTATATAGTCGGTTCATACAATCTATATAGTCTTGATTCATTGTAGAGAATAAAGTGCAATTCATCTTATGTCTATGCAGTGTATGTTAAACAACACATTAAGAAACAAATGAGAGACCAGGAAAAGAATGCATGATTGAATTTTAATAAGTACAATCTTCATGTCTGAGTGAAGAAAAACAAAACAGCACCAGAAAAATTATTGTAAACAATGTACCACCAAATAAATTGAATAAGTTATCAGTATTTATATTTCTATATTTGTATTTATGTTCTTTTCTTGGTTAATTCTAATTTCTTGGTTAATGTGCACAATCTGCCGCAAATGACAACCACACGCCGCTTACTCCTTAGTGCTCTGAAGAATTTTTTATTTTTTTTTTCAGAGCTAAATCCAATTACCTCTTGTCAGAATTAACACACTGTGAACAAAAGGAGAACCAGATGGAGATACGGCAATTTAGTCCAATCTATTGAATGATTTGTGCCCATTTCTGAGCTGAAGTCACTATTTAAAGCAAATCTTGGGATTGATCTTAAGTTTTCCCTTAAAATGCACAGCAAATTAAGACTACAAAGAGGATGCACTGAATGAACTGTAAAGTAACCTGTCTGAAGCCAAAGAGCTAACCTGCACATGTGTACCATTAGATAAAAGTGAGAAGAAAGCGGCAACTGTATGACTCCCCTAGTTGCTATGGATGCTAATAGGTCTCTTGAGATGCCAAACAGAAGGTTTCATTTAAAGCCTCTATCTTAGAATGAATCATCAACTGACAATTATTTTATTTTAAACAAACCACAAAGAAAGTGGACAGATTAAACTTTGTTTTACCCAAAGGAAATAATTGAGAAAATATTATTAAAATTGGCTCACTTGATTGCTTTCAGCCCTCTGTAGTACAAATACCTGTTTGCTGCAGTCTCAGAAATACTGGAACAGACAGACAACTTGACAGACAAATTGATTGGGCTGTCAAATATTAAAATATATTTACATAAAGGGATTAAAAATGCAAAATAGGTCTATCATGTAGGGTTGTGCTGATAGAAGATGTTGTGTATCGACGATAGTCAGAGATATTGCCTGTGGAGTTTACTTGGCTAAAAAGTTCCAATGTATAGATCACACTTACATTAGGCTGCTTTTAGCCTAAATTGTATGATAATATCTTAGTACAATAAGAATATATGACTATGGACCATATCGCCCAACACTAGTATACTGTACAGTATGCAATAACTATGCTAGTATATGCGTTTATCATACTTCTGCGTTCGAAAAGTGTTTCAAAATTGTTTCAAATAGTAGTATTGCAGCCTGTATCAATGGCTGTGCCCATAGCACGGGATTGCTGTGATTTCTTCATGTAAAATTCAACACAAATACAACTTCTAAAGACACCAAACTCAGTTTACAATCATTAATTGAGTACTGTGAAACCAAGGAAAAGGGTTTTATGATATTCCGATGTATATTTTGTGATTTAAAGGGGAATGTGCAAGCCATACCGTATATGTATGCTCAATATTCAGAGTCTGATCACCTTATTTCATTACAGAACTGTAAGAAAATTAGCCAAAGTTTAAAATATTAATTACGACTAAAAACTGTTTTGGATCATTAAATTAAGTGGTTGGGGGAAACTTGGATTAAACAATAGATCATTTGCAACTATGTATTGGTTTGGTCAGTTACCCGGATGTGCAGCCTTATTGGAGATACTCAGATGTAAACAACAGCATGGATTGCATGGGCTAATGTACTGCTGAAGACATTGTTCTACTAATTTATGATGTCTAAACCATGGAGAAAATGTGTGGAAGCTGCAAAATCATATAGAGAAGGACTTAGTAAGCAGGAAAGGGTGTGATATTTTGACAAACTAAAGTTAATAGGTGGTAAAGGTTTGTACGAGCTGGCTGCTTTTTCGTGGACTGATAACTTGACAATTCTTCCTTCTATTTCTTATACCGACATAAGATGCGTTTCTATTACCCTTCAAACTACGCAAACTGGAATTGCAAATTCCAAATATGCCCAATGGAAACGTGCCAATTTTGCAAAAAAATCCCATATATCGCAAAACAGTTTGTATGCTTGCATGAGGTGGTTTTTCTGGCAATTAGAAAAAGGAATATTTAGCAAAACTGCAATGGAAACAATACATAAAAGTTACATGATCATTCTTTAATGTACTATAACCTCCAAGAAACACTTCATCTGTGGCCGCTTTCAAACATAAGGGGCTTTTCTTGCCATTAATGTTTGGATAAACTCCTGTTTACACTGCACACATCTGCAGCACATTGCGGCTCCAACACGGCCACCAGAGCTGATTGCGTCCATTTTAGCCAATGCTAATTTTTATAGTAACTGTTTATTATCACTGTGCGTTTCAGAAGTGTCCCAGAAGTGGCTCACCTTGCTGCTTCGCTGAAGATACACATCTACATCTCCTTTGATTAAAAATAATGGTTAGTGCGATGGTTGCGATATAGTAAACCCACCAACATCCGTCTCCATTACTTATCATGAGCGGAAATAATTACCTTTTAGTTGCATAACATTGATTAATGGAAACGCTGTCATTTCGCAATAGCTTTTTTATCAACATTTACAAAATATTGCAAAAGTTTTGTGCAAATCTTTAATGAAAACGCAGCAATAGTGAACTACTTCATTTTTTCACCATGTCCATACACGAGTTCCATTCAGTTCAGTGACATTAGCTGCGTTCCGATTGACAGGATCCCTACCCAGTGTTCACTGCTCCTTACTCCCTAAGCACGGGACACCTGTTGAAGTGGACTCTTTCCACTTGAAATGACAGTGCACAATGACAGCTGGGTGATTTTCCCTCTCATACTTCCTGTGAAGTTATGTATCAGTGTTCCCTTATTCCCTATACCATTCGCAGTGCCCTTCGAACTGAACATGTTCAGTCCCTTTGGATTGGAATCTCACTTAAGATGGTGGTATAACCTATGAAGTCCACTTCGTAGTCCACTTACGGTTGAATAGAGGCACCTATTGTTTACATTCAGTGCCAACAATATGGGCAATTTCCGGATCGATGACTTGTTGTGAAAACACCCTATAATGCTCACATTTTTCATGCAATTTCTTTACAAAGCACTCCTCAGTATTTACATAAAATTATAGTTGTTCAAATAAATAAATATTTCCATAGACAATTATTTGAAAATAACGAGTCATATCCTGCATGATTGAGTGATTAAATAGCATTATACTATATACAAAATGGGAGGTTAATCATAATAAATATAATGTAAGAATAACCAAAATAATGTAAAAAAAAAAATAATAATAATAAAAAATAAAATTTAAATAAAAATATGTTAATGATAATGTTACACATTAAAATGCAGGATGACATACACGGTAGGGCATCGGTATAAATGAACCATTTTAAATATTGACGTTTATTGCATAGTCCAACTAAATTAGCTTAATTTTCTTGGCTACTAATCGGAGCCGGACGTGACAGCATGCAAACTGTGATAAAGGCCTATTCCATTCTACAGATAGCCACTGTATATGAGTAATAAATCATAAAGTTTATATACTTTGTGCAGCGTTTGATCACTGAAGGATCACATACTTCCTGACTTTCCCAACACAATCTTGCCTTCCAGCCCTTTGCAAGAGACTTGCTGTACACAGAGGTGCCTTCTGATTTGAAGCAAATTAAATGCATTATACTTTTATTACAGCTGGCCTGATTTTAGCTGCAAACCTCGACTTTTCATTATGTTTCACAAAATTATTTAAACTTTATTAACTGTACTGTGACATTAGACATTTGAATTATGGATGTGACTTCAGCATCTTCAGCAGTAGCTTCTCATAGGCTCTCCTCCTCCTCTTTATTTATTTATATTTTTCCTCCCTGTAGCCATCAGTATCGCCTGAGGCCTCAAATGGGAGTTCTTATGGAGACATATCCTGCCTTTATTTACTGTCTTGATGTGCACAGTGTTATTGTTTTACAAATACCTCCATGGCCAGAGAATGCAACTAGTTCAAGAAGAATTTTGGAATTGTTTGCTTCAAAATAAAGCCTAACAATGGATGTAAAATGCTAATTATGGCGTAATATCCCAAGATGCATTTTGAAGCAAAATATATAAAGCTTCATTCTTTTAAAACAGTCTGCTATTTTGCCTTTATATATTTTTGCATTTGTTTTATTTATTAAAGTTTAATTAAGTGATATATGCCTATATGTACAGGCAAATGAAGAAACTTTAAACTATACAAAGTGTACACATTCATGTATTGAATTGTTTGTTTGTGTTGTGGATCAAGTAATTTTAAATTAAATTTTTTAAAATTTAAAACTCTTTAGTTTTCAGGTTAAGAACAGCTGACTCTGAGTAAGCTGACTCTGAGTTTAGCGCGTGCACCATATGAAAAGTTATGATCAATAGAGGTCCGATATTATGATTCACCATGTCAACAGCTCCCGCCAAAAAGACGTCTGCATACTTCAGACTCAATACAAGTTTAATTCTTATCACTTTTATAATATCACAGGTGAAAACTGGCAGAACGGTAGGTTATTGAACTAATAGTCTATTCATTTTCATGGTATCTCACGGGCAAAACAAAAATAAAATATAAAATAATAATAATAATAATAATAATAATAATAATAATAATTTAAGTAATTTTTTCTTATTTTACAAATGATCTGCCAATAGGGTAAGAAAAATATGGCAGCAGCTATTTACACTAAGTGGAATTAACATAGCCTACTTTCTTAGCGATAGATCCTATTTACAGTGGGCTAAGTGCAAATAGCTCTAGATGAAAATCATGATATATTCTATTTACCATGTAAAAGTAGCAGTTCTTTGCAACAGGCTAAGTGTAAATAATAATTAGATGTTTTTTATACTTTATACTGGCAGATACATACAATTTGTACCTCAGTATTGTTGTACATTAACAGAATGCAATAATAGATACTCCGAAAAATCTTGTTTTCCATTTGCATTAAGATTATTTTCATTACTACACTGGCATATAATTTTACTTAAGTAAAATGCACTGAATTTAGATCCCCCCAGGGAACAAGACTTAATATCTTATAGCATTTTCGTATATAGAAAATCCATATCCAATATATATATTACTTCAGTACCAAGTCGGTACTAAAAAAATTAAAATGTCACGGTACCAGGTTTCTTTAAGTACCCGGTCAACCCGGTTCCTGCGAAGCAGAAAACCCAGATGGAACCTCAAAATTCAGTCATGAAAATTAAACTTACATTTTAATATGGACAGACAGGGAATTTGTCAAAGTTAGCATAAATTAATAAAATCCAATATCCATATAGACCAGCACTTTCGATACAATAATTAATCTTTGTTAACTCTTAGCGCGCTAAGAAGACTCGAAAGATATACTACAGGCTCACTCTTAGCGCGCTAAGAAGACTCGAAAGATAACAAGGCCAGGTTCCCCGATAACGCTCACTCTTAGCGCGCTAAGAAGACTCGAAAGATATATCTTACCAAAGTTGTTTATGTTCCCAAGTGTGTTCCCCGAAGTGTCCCTTAGGATGCTTCTTAACACGCTGCCTCTTACGTCCGACGTTACAAAGGCGCTGTCCCAAGTGAAGGTGCTGAATAAGTTGGCATTGATTGCTCAGGAATCGATTTTCAACTTCACGCGAAGGTGCATTACGGCGTTAAGAAAGACAACACGTTCTATGCAAATGAAACATTCCTCAAATTATTCCAGTAACATTTATTATAACATAGTTTAAGTTATCCGTAAAATATAGACTATTAATTAAATTATCCAATTGTCAGTAATATGTTCACACGATATGTTGTGACGGGTAGACGAACCGGTTATCCCTCGCTAATCATCCACCCTCCTTATCCCGTTGTGCCACTTGTGCCGCTTCTTGACATGGGTTTAACGACTTCTAAAAAATATATAATACACTTTTATATTAATGGTAAGGTACTTTACAATCAGAATTCCCCTGCATGGCGCAGAAGGGCGTTGGTGACAGTGTGGACGCACCTCCACACCGAGGTCTTGCTTAGGCCGTGGCCCTCTCCCGCGACCTCGATGAAGCTCCCTGTAGCAAAAAACCTTAGCGCTGCAAGCAGCTGGACTTCATGGCTTAAAGCAAAATTCCGCCACGTTAGCCTGGCAAGTGCAGGTCTGAGAAGGTCCAGCAGCTCCATAATGAGTTGTCTTGGGACGCTATTTTTTTTTAATATAGCACGTCAGGCAAAATGTCAAAAGGGCTTAAGTTTTGCCGAATAAAAAAATTGACATGGACTAAACGGCTCCACGGCCGGCTCCGTCTTTGATTTAATACAAGGACACGTTGGATCGCTGCCGTAGTTGGTCGCTTACTGGACACCACCATGCTTACCCATTTATAGATCTTAGCCATTTAGAGCCAAATTGTTTGCCAGATTTTAATTATCAAAAGTGATTGCCAATTTAAACGCTTTAATGACATTACGAAATAGCCTAGGCTAATTACCACCATATTAGTTCTGATACCAAATAAAGTCAACTTCATAAATAGGCCTGTACAGAGGCGTGTCTACGTGGTGGCCAGGGGTGGCACCGGCCCCCACTGAAATTTGGCTGGCCACCCCACGTGCCCACCCCACCCCCACCCCACCAGATGTCTTGCAAAAGACTTGTTTTTAGTAAATTTCTAACTGCATCTGGCAGTGGCGGATCCTGGCATGTGTAGCTGCCTACGGCCGCTTTCTTCTCCTCTTTATACATAATTTTAGGCTGTTTCTATACCGTGATATTTGACATATTGAGAGCGCATAATGTTACGTGATCCATGTAATGCGCGAGCACAAATCTCCACTCGCGAATGGATTTCCTTCACTCACACAAAACTGGATGCGTGCTTTTAAATATACATTGTTCTTTGATGAATTGGCTCTGCTTTTGCTCAAAGATATGCTCAAACGTTCTTGCATCACTGAAGACTAGAAGCGCATTTTTTCTAATTCAGATGAGGAGTAGGCTTATCTCATTAAATGGAAGCAAGCTGATTATAGTCAGCCTTAGTTATTTATTTTATTAATAGCCTTCTTATTTTAGTTAAGTGCTTAACTTATAAATATGCATTTATTCAATTGTTTTATTAAGTGCTTTATTTATTTATTTATTTATTTTTTTGTATATAGTTTTGCAATAAAAGCGTATTAACCAGGTTCCAGAAATAATCACTGATGGTGCTTCTAAAATTAGTGAGGGTGCTCTAGTCTAAATGCCCATTTTCACATATTTTCTCCCGTCTATTGCTTTGGTCATCATTGTGTCAATCACTGCTACTTCGAGAGTGAATCCCACATAAATATGCAGATGTCCCCCCCGCCAACCTCTTTTGAGCCAGTGTCCCAGACTGGCCACCCTATTTAAAATGCTCTAGACACGCCCCTGGGCCTGTATCCATTGTGAACATATTTTATTATTAGTCTTAAAATGTCCATAACATAAAATCAATTTTGAGCCACAACATTGTCAACATACCATAGTTGGACTTGTACTGCGCTGCGCTGATTTATAAAGACTGCTGCAAAGTGGCGGCGACTAGCGTCTTGAGCTCAAACAACGCTAAGAGAGAGCTTACGAATGGTCCAGACCAACCTTACGAAAGAGTGACTTACAGAAGATATACTTAGTGTACGAACATGTCGGGAATCGTGCCATAACATTAAGAGAGAGGTTAAGGAATAGGTTAAGAACTACTTAGCGATAAGAACGTTTTGGGGAACCGGGCCCAGCCTATTTACAGACTGTTTAACGAGGCTCAGAGGAGCCATGAATGCATTTAAATTCATAATAACAATGTTATGAGAATAATGTTTTAAATATAAAATTTTGAATATAGATATATGATTTATATAACTCAATTTTTACTTTAAAAATGTAATTGAAACCGTCAGTAGAGTCTATGTCACTGAATCATTCTTTCAATCGATTCGTTCAAATGGCTGATTCATTTAGGAACAAAGCAAGTGACTTTATGAATAGGTCATTGAATCGGTGACTCACAAGATTTGTTCAGAAATGCAGATTAAATCATAAACGAAACACAACTGTGTTTGCTTGAAGATAAGCAGCTCAGCTGTGACTTAGTTTGAAACTGTAGCCATGACGCTGCGTAAAAATGCAATGGAATCGCCTCTGCATCACCGCGTTCTGAAGCACATGTGAAATCACCACTGATCTATATATATGACTGGATCGCTCATCACGTTCTAAACTGCCATTTAGCGGTGAAGCCACTGGAAGTGTTCAAGCCGCCATCTTACTATTCCCTACTGGTGGAGAGCACCATTGACTAACAGCCAAAACACTAACCTAAAAATCACTTGTTTTGAAGTGTATCAGTCACAGGGTATTAGTTTTTAATGTAAGTGAATGTAAATAAATTTTTACATTCGGACAGGATAAAGTCTATATTGAAACAGTTTAGGTGTGTTAACTACACACTTGCCAACACAGGTGACTGATCAAATACAAAATATACTTTTTTTATGAACGTAATTACACAGGAAATATTAAACATGAATTTTTATATATAGTCCGTAGCATACGCAGTCAGTGCTATTTCTCTGAATAAGTTATGTGTGTAATATTTTATGTCCTGAGGGAGCAATATCTATTTCAGAATCTTGCTCTATTTCAGATTGCACAAATTACATGGCATTTTAAGCACAGTTTCCAGGAGTGATGTGTATGTTTTATTAATTATTAATTTAACCAAGGTTTAAATCATTGACGGCTAAAAAATTAATGCTGTTAATGAAATCATTGTTAGAAAAAAATATTTGCAGTTACCGTACTGTAGGAATAAAAAACAACAGAATTACATAAACCGTAAATGTACAAGGCAAATTAAAGCATAAATACAAAGCATAAATCTTTATTCAGATTTCATGAGCACTTTGTCATTTGAAATGAATATGTTGTGGATTTGTCTGTCTGATGTTCATCATGTTCATCTTATATTTGCTACAGTAACTTTTACGTATGGGCTTCGGAAACAACAAAAATGTGGGTGGGTCCAACATAGTGTAAGTGTAACATCTCGGTTCCATACTGTAAATAACCCTCATTCCTTGATCGAGGGAACGGAGACGTTATGTCGTGACAACATTAGGGGTCTAACTTGGGATACCATATTCTACTTGGCTCCGAAGCAAAAGTCTAATGAGTGGATGCAAGGCTGTCGCCTTATAAAATCCACTAGCCAATTTTTATTGGCATTTTCTCTTTAAAGGGGTCGTATGATGCGAGTTCAAGTTTTTCTTTCTCTTTGTAGTGTTACAAGGTTTTCGTGAATAGATAAGGTCCCTAAAGTTGCACAGACTACAGTCACAAATCCAAAGAGATATTCTTTATAAAAGTTAAGACTGGTATACGGCCTCCTAAAACGGCTCATTTAAACATGCCCCCACATGTCTACGTCACGTTGTGGGAAGATTGCATAACGCCACCCAAATGTTCACACAAAGAAAGAAGGCCTAACTTTGATTCTCGCTGTAGTGTTGTTGCTGCTGTCATGTTGTGGAGATGCTGTGTGTTTTGTTGCGAAAGTGAAAATACTTTGTTTGACCTTTCAAAAGAGGAAACGACTAGAAATCTGTGGTTAAGTTGTTTTTACAACACTGTTCCAGAATAGTTCAACTCAAATATTCAGATGTTTGCAGCACATTAGCCGTTAAATAACAGTAATTTACTGGCAGCAGGGTTCTGTTAACTTACAGCTCTCAACCATTAATTTACAACTCTTATTTTTTACAGTGTTTTGCCGTAATTCTATCATGGAAATTTACTCCGCTCCCGTTGCTTCAAACAGTTTGAGTTTAAAAACTAGCATTTATACAATGTTAGTACTGTGAACTTATTTGAGTCCACTGAGAAGGAATATTTCTTAATATAAAACTGCAAACACTTAATGTGTAATAGTAAAGTAACTAAAAACATGACTTTTACTTAGATCATTGCAGTTCATTGTCAACTATAGCACACATGTATGTGCTGAATACTTAACACAGAGATCATCACTGTATCAGCAGCTCCACATTTATTGTCTTTAAATAAAGCAGCAGAACGTCAGTGTTTGTGGCTTATCATTGATTGAAGCACAGGCTCTACTCTCCAGCACAATGCACTCAAAATAAATCATAGCATAGTTTAAAATTATGAATTTACATCCTTATATATATATATTAATTATATGTAGTCAAAATGCTTAGAATCAATGTTAATGTGTTAACTCTGTTAGATTTAATCTGTTAAATGTTATGTGTATGGTATAAATATAAGTCGCTGTGGAACAAGCCAGATTCAATTAGTTAAACAGTATGAGATTTGATCGCATGCGATTTTATGGAAATTGAATCGTTCACAACTGGAAATTAAGTCGATCCACTAGTTTGTGGAATTTCACACCTGCAAAAAGCAGCAACTAAGAAACAGCATTCACATCTCTTCGACATTGTGACCAGACTGCAAGGTAAATTACATCTATATTCATCCTATAAATTTTTACAGTTGTGTATGTAAAATGTGGTATTAGTGCTGCTGATGTTGTATTATACTATCAATGTGAATTCTGTGTAGTCCACGTGGTGCTAAATGCTAATAAAACTAATTTCAACTGATTAACCTTTTTTAGAATTACATGCAGTACGAAAAATACATAATTTATTTTTTGTGTTTATATAAATTTCCATATTTTCCTAAAAATGTTTTCTGAGAAATGTCGACGCACGTGTATTTGGTATTCCGATAGCAAACAGTTGTTTTACGTGTGAGGTAACGTTAGCTGGTTAAATATTACAATTGCTAGATGTCATTAAACAATTAAAAAACAAATGTCATACATTTATGTTGTTCATCCCTTATAACAGTACTGCAAGTACTGCAGTACTGCACAATAGTCTAGTGGATGTGTGTGTAACGTGCATTTAACATCTTAGCCGTGGTCCAAAATTATTAGACAAGTGTCAAATGTGAGTAAGCTTTACAAGTATATGAAGCGATATGTTTCTCCATGACACATTGCGCCATGTGAATATAAATCTGACGTCACGCGGCTCACAATGTTTGGGCACCACTGCCATTTTAGAAGGACCTAGATTCGCTAACGTTATATTGTTTTGGTTCCTGTCTACGGTTTTGCTTGCGTAAAGTGTTGATGAAGGAATTACATGAAGAAAGGAAACTGAAAAATATGCACTAGCCAAATGTTTTACATGCCTTGCTTCTATTATGTGTAAAATTACATTATATCTTTTTATACATCATTTGAACATTTTCTCAATTGTCAGTTATTTTGTCCACATTTTTTAAAAGCAAATGTTTAATGAGATGTAAGCTGCATAAACTTTTTTTTATTATTATTATTAATTGCCTTACAAGTTCACCTTGAATCTGCCAAATTTTAATTTGATAATCATTTAAATGAAAACATAATAAAACAACATAACGTCAAATGAAATATGGGTAAAACAAGAAACACTGCATGCATGAATGCATGTGGTTCCAAACAGCTTCTGTTTAAAAAAAAAAAAAAAAAAAAAAAAAAAAATCTGACAAATATCTATTGTGTTCAGTAGAAGGTCTTACAAGTTTGAAACAACATGAGTGTGAATAAGTTTATTTTTAGTTTAAAGTATTTTTTTTTAATAGTTAACAATTTAGTAGTTACAGTAAAAAAAGCCTAAAAATAATATTTTTGTTTGTATGATATTTTGCAATAACTGATATTTTGTCTTTTTTTCTTCAGACATGTGAAATTGGCCTTTTAAAGTGACTTTTCATTATCTACATGTACTGCAAGTTACATTAAGGTAAGTTACCTTAAATCTGACAATCATTGAAATGACAATGTAATAAAACACAACATAACATGTAAAATGAAAGGCCTTGTAAAGTGTGAAATTTCATAATACATGTATTGCAGGTATCCTTGTCTATAAAGATTGCCCTCAAAGGTTGAATGTAGTTGCAGTAAAACAAGTATAAATTATTTTTAACTAACTGATATTTTTCTTTTGTTTTTGTTTATAGATATGTGAATGTGGCCTTGTAAAGTATGTGACACTTCATTATCTTCCCGATACGAGTTGCTGAAACATTTTAGGCTAAAACATTTCTATTACGGTCACAACTGCAGGTCTCCCTGTCCATATGCAGATTGCCCCTGCACATTCACAAGGTGGAAGAAACTTCTGAGCCACACATATCAAACACACATTTTGTTTGATATGTGTGGCATGTGGATGTAAGGAACTGTCAACTGAGAAGGAGTATTTTGCACATGTAAATAATCACCTCAAGCAGTATGAAACCATAACTTGCATGTTTAAAGGATGTATGTTTGAGACAAACATACATGGGCATAAAAATCGTAAACATAATCCCCACACTCTAAATGATTTTAAGGCTGGTGTTGTGAAACTCACTGTTCAGTCTGATGAATCTGGTACTCCTGTAGACGATAGTCTCTCATCTTCTGCAGACATAGATTTTGCTACTCTGTCAGATGCAGATAGTGAGAAAGATACTTCAGAGCACCTTCCAAAAATAGTAGAACAAAAAATAGCTTCAATTCTACTCAAGTTAGAAAGCATTTTTTATTTTCCCTCTAAGGCCATTGATGAACTACTTGAAGAACTACACTTTCTCTTAAGTACTGTGTATGTGCCAAGTTACAGCAGTCTTTCTGAAGGTTTATTTTTTTTATTTTTTTTTAAACAAAGACCTAGAAGTTGATGGTTTAATTATTAAGGAACTATCTGATGTACTCTGTAAATCCAATCCTTTGGTAAAAGCAATAGGGAAAGATGGTCCACTTGCTACAGCTTATAAAAGAAAGCAGTACTTTAAGGAACTGTTAAATATTGTTGAGCCTGTGGAGTTTATTTTGAACAAGGAAAGAGCAGAACTTTTCAGTATATTCAATTACTGCAGTCTTTGCAGCAGCTACTTGATTGTACTTCAGTGTTAAAAAGCGTCATCTGTAGCCACAGAACACAGGAAAATCTGCTTGATAACCAGCAGTATCGCTCTATTAGAGACGGTGTGTACTTTAAGGACAACACTTTCCTGTCAGGTAATGAGTTGAAAATTTGTTTAATTTTATACATACAGGTCCTTCTCAAAAAATTAGCATATTGTGATAAAAGTTCATTATTTTCCATAATGTAATGATAAAAATTAAACTTTCATATATTTTAGATTCATTGCACACCAACTGAAATATTTCAGGTCTTTTATTGTTTTAATACTGATTATTTTGGCATACAGCTCATGAAAACCCAAAATTCCTATCTCAAAAAATTAGCATATCATGAAAAGGTTCTCTAAACGAGCTATTAACCTAATCATCTGAATCAACTAATTAACTCTAAACACCTGCAAAAGATTCCTGAGGCTTTTAAAAACTCCCAGCCTGGTTCATTACTCAAAACCGCAATCATGGGTAAGACTGCCGACCTGACTGCTGTCCAGAAGGCCATCATTGACACCCTCAAGCGAGAGGGTAAGACACAGAAAGAAATTTCTGAACGAATAGGCTGTTCCCAGAGTGCTGTATCAAGGCACCTCAGCGGGAAGTCTGTGGGAAGGAAAAAGTGTGGCAAAAAACTCTGCACAACGAGAAGAGGTGACCGGACCCTGAGGAAGATTGTGGAGAAGGACCAATTCCAGACCTTGGGGGACCTGCGGAAGCAGTGGACTGAGTCTGGAGTAGAAACATCCAGAGCCACCGTGCACAGGCATGTGCTTTTGAACCAGAAACAGCGGCAGAAGCGCCTGACCTGGGCTACAGAGAAGCAGCACTGGACTGTTGCTCAGTGGTCCAAAGTACTTTTTTTTTCGGATGAAAGCAAAATTTTGCATGTCATTCGGAAATCAAGGTGCCAGAGTCTGGAGGAAGACTGGGGAGAAGGAAATGCCAAAATGCCTGAAGTACAGTGTCAAGTACCCACAGTCAGTGATAGTCTGGGGTGCCATGTCAGCTGCTGGTGTTGGTCCACTGTGTTTTATCAAGGGCAGGGTCAATGCAGCTAGCTATCAGGAGATTTTGGAGCACTTCATGCTTCCATCTGCTGAAAAGCTTTATGGAGATGAAGATTTCGTTTTTCAGCACGACCTGGCACCTGCTCACAGTGCCAAAACCACTGGTAAATGGTTTACTGACCATGGTATTACTGTGCTCAATTGGCCTGCCAACTCTTCTCACCTGAACCCCATAGAGAATCTGTGGGATATTGTGAAGAGAAAGTTGAGAGACGGACGGAAGACCCAACACTCTGGATGAGCTTAAGGCCGCTATCGAAGCATCCTGGGCCTCCATAACACCTCAGCAGTGCCACAGGCTGATTGCCTCCATGCCACGCCGCATTGAAGCAGTCATTTCTGCAAAAGGATTCCCGACCAAGTATTGAGTGCATAACTGAACATAATTATTTGAAGGTTGACTTTTTTTGTATTAAAAACACTTTTCTTTTATTGGTCAGATGAAATATGCTAATTTTTTGAGATAGGAATTTTGGGTTTTCATGAGCTGTATACCAAAATCATCAGTATTAAAACAATAAAAGACCTGAAATATTTCAGTTGGTGTGCAATGAATCTAAAATATATGAAAGTTTAATTTTTATCATTACATTATGGAAAATAATGAACTTTTATCACAATATGCTAATTTTTTGAGAAGAACCTGTACAACCTTGTGTGGTGTTTACTGGATTCTGAATAACTTACCGTCAGGCTCTCATTCCACACCCTCTTCAATTTTTTGAGTGTTTTGTGTAAGAGTGAAGATGTAAAGGTATATGGCTACAGAAAATTATTAGAGCCACTTCTACAAGACCTTTGTAATTTGGAAGAGCATGGTGTGTTCATCACAAAACTTGGCAAGTTTGTCAAAGGAACAGTCCATAGTGTTGTAGCGGATAATTTGGGAGCCCACGGATTGGCTGGTTTTGTGGAGAGCTTCTCTGGACAGTATGTTTGTCGATTTTGTACCGCTCAGAAAATAGAAATTCAGGCAAAGGATGTTCAGTCAGGTGATTTTTTTTTTTTTTTTTTTGCTGCGAACAAAAGAACTGCATAAAGTACATGTAAAGTCTGCAAGCCAAAATTACACAAGTGGTTTTGGAGTAAAAAGAGCTTGTGTTTTGACAGAAAATCTTCACCACTTTCATGTTTGCACAGGCTACTCCCAAGACATAGTCCACAATCTATTTGAGGGTATTGTCCCTCATGAACTGGCACCGTGTGTTTGTGTGTTCTCATCTCTAAGAAGTACTTCAGTCTTGAATATCTTAACATGCAAATCCTCAAATTTCCTTATAAGTGGAGTGACCGAAAAAATCTACCTCACATCACACCCAACAGCTATTCATGTAAGAAGACAATAGGTGGCAATGCCAACGAGAACTGGAATTTATTACGTTTGTTTCCGTTTCTTGTAGGGGTCTTGGTACCAGAGGATGAGCTTGCTTGGCAAGTGTTACTAGATCTAAAGGAAATTGTAGAATTAGCTGTGGCACCTGTTCATAATGACGAGACAGTTGCCTATCTTGATGTGAAGGTGTCTGAACACAGACAGAGACTACTCGAGCTTATCCCAAACATAAAGCTTTTTCGCAAACACCATAATGTTCATATCTTGAACATTATGCGCACCTAATTAGGTGTTTTGGGCCACTTGTATGTCTATGGACAATGTGATTCGAAGCTTAACATAGCTTTTTTAAACAAGTTGCTTGACACACAAACAATTTTAGAAATATTGCTCTCACATTGGCAGCGAAACACCAGCAATTCATCAGTTACCACATACATTCCTTTAGTCTCAGTTCATCTGATTTGGTAGTTACAAATGTCTCCACAGGGCAGGTTGATGTGTTGAATAAAGAAGTTGTATTGGCTCTCAGGCAGTATCCAGATATCAGTCAAGTTAATCTTTAAAAAGTGTCACAGCAAGAGGAATTGACTACCACAATGGAATGATAGTTGCATGTGGTTCAACTTCTGGAATGCCTGAATTTGCAGTTCTCCAAATGTGCATAAGGGGAGATGAGCCAAGTTTTATTGTTTGTTTATTGTGTGCTTGGTATCAGGACCACTTCAGAGCCTTTGAGTTGACTTCTTCACCAGGTAAAGAGGTTGCCCTGGTTCATCTTGAGGAACTGGCAAATATTTATCTGCTTGTGGCCTGCACAGTTGGTTCCAAATGTTTGGTAACCCTAAAGAGACACATCGTTGTCAAAGGTAAGATTTGTATTTACTTTCGGTGCTTTGAAAAAAATGTTTAGTGAATATACAGTACCATGTAAATGTTTTATTTATTATGTTTCCTATCCTGTTTGGGCCTGCCTTGTAGATCAATAAAGATGATGCACGAAATCTAACCATTTCATCCGGAATGCCGACATCTGTGGATCACTTGGCTTTTGAAATTAAGACTGTCTTTGGAGTAACCAAGCAATTTAGGCTTCAATACAAAGATGCAGAGTTTGGAAGCGAATTCATGAATCTCTCATCAATTTCATACATTCAAGATCGCAGTACTTTGAAAGTGGTATACTTACCTTGTGAGTATACCAGCTCTGTAATATATCCAGCTCCACCCACTACAGATACCTGCTCCGCAATCCCATGACTCACAGTAATGCATCTACCAGCTACTCACAGCAAGAACCAAATGATTTGGCATCTGTTAGCTCCTGTAGCAGCAATGATTCCATTCTGTTTTCATCTCCTGAGTCCCGGTCTTGCACTTGGCCTTAGGTCTTTGTAGTGCCACGCTTTTCATATTGTACTCAGATACAGCTTCAGAATGGAAATGATGAATTCCGTGCAAATGGAACTTTTCTGTCTCTTACCCCAAAACTCAGATCCTCAGATACTTGAAGGCCTTGCAGAAGAAATAATTAAGTACACAGCATATCCAAAGGATGATCAATTTGAAAAAGTAGCTGAGGCCTTAATACAAACCCATCCATGTTTGCGTGAGAAAGGAACTCGCACTGGGTTTTGTGGATGGAAGCACTACATTAAAATCAAGATGATGAACTTCCGCACCAAACTCGGCTGAGCTGGACACCCAGAAGTCACCGTCAACTCACTTAAAAACAAGCAGAAAGGCCAGGGGAAGCCAGCTGCAAACATAAAAAAGCCCCGGAAGGCCAAGGTTAATTTCTGTCCAAAACATCCAAGAGGTGAAACCACAGAGAGCCTGGAGGTGGAAAGGGTTGCTCTATTGAGTGAGATTAAAAAAAAGAATAACGAGACTGTGATTAAGGAAAAGATGCATCGTATCTTCTCATACCACCGACAAGAAATTCTTCAGGAACCAATGATAACAGAGGTCCGAAATCGATGGCCTGCACTGTTTCAAATTGGAGAAGTAAGTGTAGGAAACCATTTGTTTCAAATACAGATGCAAATTCATAGTTGCCAAAATTGTTTAAAGTGAACTATATTTTGTTTTTTTTTTTGTTTTGTTTTTTGTGTGTGTGTTTTCAGGTGAACTTGGAGTTTATGTGCATCACTACTGTTCCTCTGATCTCCAAATTTATTGGTCAGCTTGACAAGTGCTCTGATGATCTCGTAAAGGTTTTCAGTCACAAGGGAGGTTGTGCAGGCCAAAAAATCTGCACCATAATGGCACTGACAGCTCAAGTAAGTGTGTTTTTAAAATATTATACATTCCATTGATTACTCTTCCTTGACAGGACTTCAGAAACCCCCATCACTCTCATGTTCAAATGAAGATATCTGTTACTCAGGACCTCAGACTGGGCCGAAGGTTCACATTCCAACAAGACAATGACCATTTTTAGCACACAGCTAAAATAACGAAGGAGTGGCTTCACAACAACTCTGTGACTGTTCTTGAATGGCCCAGCCAGAGCCCTGAATTAACCCAATTGAGCATCTCTGGAGAGACCTGAAAATGGCTGTCCACCAGCGTTTACCATCCAACCTGACAGAACTGGAGAGGATCTGCAAGGAGGAATGGCAGAGGATTCCCAAATCCAGGTGTGAAAAACTTGTTGCATCTTTCCCAAAAAGACTCATGGCTGTATTAGATCAAAAGGGTGCTTCTATTAAATACTGAGCAAAGGGTCTGAATACTTAGGACCATGTGATATTTCAGTTTTACTTTTTTTAATAAATGTGCAAAAATGTCAACAATTCTGTGTTTTTCTGTCAATATGGGGTGCTGTGTGTACATTAAAGAGGAAAAAAAAATATAATTCCAATTTTTTTATTATTATTATTATTTTTTTATTTTTTTATTTGTAACTTAGATCTAGAAAGTGTGGACCACTGTACAAAGTCTCATGTAATTTGGACAAAGAGAACATCTTTTATTTTTTATTTTTAGCAAACGTAATTTTCGGGTCAGAAAGACCCCGAAGACCGTATAAGGGGGTAATAAATGGACAAAAAAAAATCAAAGCTAGTCAAAGTGATTTAGTAACTGAATAAAAAATAAGATAACTTTAGTAATTGAATGGTATTCAAAAACTGTGTTCGAATTACCTGATTGATGACTGTTCTTTAAAGACCAGAAGAATGGCAACATTTGCTATCTGACCTAAAACGTGTATATACATATACATTAAATCACATCATTGTAAAACTAAATACATTGTAGATTTCTAAAAATTAAAACTAGAACACTGACGCAAACAAAAGGATTGAAATGTATGCTTCCCTTTGAAAATTATGATATAATGTATTAACAAATGAAGACACACCCTTTCTTCTCCAAGGCTGTCTCCGGTGAATCAGAAGTCAGCTGCAGTGTTTGGAGCCTCTGAAATCAGATGAGCAGAATGTGTCTGTAGATTTGTCAATGGGGAATATGTTAACAACTAAAGCAGGCTAGCTAAGCTAACATTTATTAATAAACATGTATATTGTACTAAAAGCTAACTTTTTAAAATTTACATAACAGTTGCTAGTAAGTTACCAGTTAGTAGTTTACCAAGACAACTAGACTAATTTTACTACATAAACCAACTCAAATATATCCATTACAACACTTAACATTAAGTTTTGGTAAATAGCTATATTTATAAATAGCTTATTTAAAATGTTTCTGTAAATTCTTCCTTACTTTCTTTTGATATAAATCTCTCTGGACGCTCTGACGACGCGCTGACTGAAGGCCGCTGAAGTGGGAACAAACTGCTCGAAACAACACAACAGAAATACGTTACAGTTCAAAAGAAATGATACAACATTAACAAATTTTAATGTTATGTTCGGAAAAACATGTTATTTAAATGATTTTATGTATTCATACTAACCTTCGTCTGATGTAAATCTCTAAGAAAATCAGCGCGCAACAGTGGAGCAGCTGAAGCAGGAATAAACTGCTCAAACAACATCATGCTAGAAGTACAGATTAAAAATATTACAACATCAAACAACTTTTAATGTTATGTTCTTGTAAAGGTTTTTTTTGTTTGTTTGTTTGTTTTTTTAAATGGTTTTATATATTTACACTTACCTTCGTCTGAGGTAAATCTGTCAGAAATTACCGGATGCTGTCAGCCAGTATCCCCTCACTGCAGAAAGCAAGCTCTTGTCAGCGTGCGCGCAAATTCAAACTACAGCTAGCTGCGGGGGGAGGGGTAAGAACAGTGAGTCGATTCCATAAAGATTCATTTCAGGGGCGTCAAGAATTGCGAGTCTCGTGTGAATCAGCTCTAAATGCGAGGCCTGGAATGTCAGTGCGTGATACTGATTATTACCTCTATTACCAAACTACAACAAACCCCGAGATACAGCACTACAGCGAATAGTGTGGATTTTATTTTATTAATCTCACTCAAATTCAGAGGTGGAAAGTAACGAATTACATTTACTCCCGTTACTGTAATTGAGTAGCTTTTTTTTGTGTACTTCTACTTTTTAAAGTAATTTTTAAAATCTGTAATTTTACTTTTACTTAAGTATATTTTGTTTGAAGTATTGTACTTCACTACATTTTAAAACACATTAATTACTGAGTAAAAAAAAAAAAAAAATCTCTCCCTGTAAACTACGTCAGTAAATAATGGGCAGGAGGGCAAACTGGCGCTAAAATCACAAGAAAGATGCAGACGGACAAAACAGGCGTTAGTGCTGCAGACACCGCTGAAAACGAAACCGGTCATATTTTGAAGTTGAACTCGAAGGAAATGAAGTGAACCCCTGGCCATATTTATGCTTTATTATGCAGTGTAAGCTGTGCTTACCTAGAGAGACCAAACTAGTAGCTTATAAAATCTCGAGAACACATCAACCCTTCGCAAGCATGTAGAGGTAAGCTGTACTGCATCGTTGCATTGGTGGTTAAAATGAAGCTTTGACATTTTAGCAAGAGGTTTTGTACAAATTATCCAAAAAGACTGGTGTGGAGTGTGCGATATATATCATCTGCAATAATATCATAATTGTTTTTTTTAATGATGTGCGCGCGCTTTTATAGTGCTAGTCTTGTAAAATGCATTTAAAATGATCACAAAATTGAAGATATAGAGGCAGAAAATTTACATATTTCATATAGTAAATCAAAATCACACAAAGAATGCGTCTTTTCCTCCAAAAATCATCATGATTAAATATATATATATATATATATATATATATATATATATATATATATATATTATATATATATATATATTTCAATTATTATTATTATTATTATTATTATTATTTTACAACAGGTCAGTAAACAAGTTAATTAAGAGACTTTAGATTTAGACACCATATTGCCTGTTTTTGCTCTATTTTTACGACAAAAAATAATTCGAAACACAGCCACCAAAGCACAGTTTTGCGTCTCTGAACAACATGACAGTGTTTCGTTCCTGAATGAATCAACCGTTTAAATGATTCGGTTCGATCACAATGACTCACTTATTAACAGTGACGTGCTGACACATACTGCCCATTTTAATTTCACATTTAAAGTATCTTTTGATTTTTTTTTTTTTTTTTTTAATAATTTCTTATTTCAAATGAGTATTCAACATTTTAAGTCTTGTATATCAAAACATTAATCATGCATTTGTAACTGCAGGTTAAATGCATTCTTGTCCTGCACTAATCAGTGTGTAAATACATCTAAATGCCACTTCCAATGAAGCTTCTGCATTTGGTCTGCATTGAAAAGATGAGTTTGTTGATACTGATTTGCCTGGTAACAGCCCAAATGTCTTATTATTCTAAATAACTGATTCCTTTAATTAAAAACAACTAGTTTCAGATTAATAGGCCTATCCCAGGGGTGTCAAACTCAGTTCCTGAAGGGGCTGTAGCCCTGCAGAGTTTAGTTCTAACCTTGCTCCAGCACACATATCATGTAGTTTTCAAATAAGCCTAAATCAGGGTTCTCCAACCCTGCTCCTGGAGAGCTACCGTCCTGCAAACTTCAGTTCCAACCCTGCTCCAAACACACCTGTCTGTAATTATGAAGTAGCCCTGAACACCTTGAATAGCTTGTTCAGGTGTGTTTGATTAGGGTTGGAGCTGCAATCTGTAGGACGGTAGCTCTCCAGAAGCAGGGTTGGAGACCACTGGCCTAAATGATTAGATTAGCTGGATCAGGTGTGTTTAATTAAGGTTATATCTAAAATGTGCAGGACTGTGGCCCTCCAGGAACTGAGTTTGACACCCATGGTCCCATTTTTGCCTCCCTCCCACTGTTAAAATGTAACTAAGTAATTTTTACTCTGAGTAAATTTTAAATGAACTACTTTTTACTTTTACTTGAGTAGATTTTTAGACCGGTACTTTTACTTGTACTTAAGTAAAATTTCATTAATGTAATGGTACTTTTACTTGAGTAGAATATTTTTGTACTCTTGCCACCTCTGCTCAAATTTTGCGATTCTGTTCAAAAGACTCGTTTAGTTTAATTCAGTTCGGATCAATTTAAACTAGCCTACAGATTTAAAATGACTGGACGATTATTTTTTAACTGATAAACACCCCGAAAAAACATGACAGCGCTTACTCCCTTAATTACGACATTAACCATGGTAGACTACAAAAAATAATAATAAAAAAAAAAAAACTTGATTTTTGTACTCACCATGGTAACCACAAATTAACCATGGTACACTGACCATAGCTAAAGGTGGAGGCCTATTTGTAGTAAAACTGTCGTTATACAAATGGCAGTAAATCTGCCAAAAAACATAGTATACATTTTTACTATAATAAAATCATGGTTAATTTTTATGAGGGCTGGTGTACTGGAAATCTCTGAACATGCCTAGTGTGTGCAATCGGAAATATCCTGTATCCGGAAATCTCTGTGCATCTCAAGTGTATGGTGGTGTACGGGACTCAGCACATTTGCCTGGGGAATTTCCGTACACGGGTCATACACCTAAGTTTCACTGAAATTTCCCATGTCAGATTTATCCCGGAAATTCCTCTTTTCACACAGTGCAGGAAGCCATGTGCACCTTGATAAACACAAATACAAATAGTATTTATACAGAAATTATATTGTTTGAAATTGAATGTGAGACTCACTCAATAGAGATTAGAGAATTTTGTTTTCTGAGGCTTGTGTCAAATTAATGAGTGTGAACTTTTATCAGTCATGTTTCCTATCAGTATTTTTTTTTTTTTATTCAGTTAACCTTTACATCATGTTTTGTTATGCGCAGTTTAATATTTTTATGTTTTCGACTGAACTTCAACACAAGATTGGAGGTAGTTTGAGGTAAAATGATAAGAAGCAAGCCTACATTTCCATCTTCATACCCAGCAGCACAAATATCACTCAGATTAGTCATGCGGAAGGCTGGGCTTGATGCCGTTTTCACACCCTTAAAGCACATTGTGACATGAACTTTAACAACCCTGTTGTTCAGATACTAGTCTCACCTCACTGTATAAATATTATTATCACTGTGAATATGACGCATAGGCATGCATATGGATAGTTAGATATGATTAAATCAGTAGGGTTTTGAACACACATACAAGCACATGGAAGCCAACATGTTCTTTGTGCATTTTCATACATCTTTCCAAGTTCTCATAGGATGATGTTCATAGTGCTGTATTTGGACATGAAGACTCACATGTAGCTACATTACAGCTCGGTTTCACTTAAATCAAATTAAATCATGAATATTGTGTTTCAAATGTCTACAAATGAATCAAAGTTGCACTCAATATTATAATGTTCATCAAATTTGTTAATTTACGTCAAATTCATAATTAAACCAAGCCACATCATGTAAAACAGATACATTTGAAAATGGCCTATAGTGATGTAAACTACAAATTAAAAAAAAAAAAAATGGGTAAAAATGCTTGATTTCTTTTCAACAATTTGCACCTTGATTGATTTTTATGTACAGGGGGCAATGATTTCTGATTAAGTGTTTCATGATCCACTGCTGCTTTTCTTGCTTATTTGAAATGATTTAGGCAATTAGTGTGATTAATCTAAAGTGTATGAGGCATAAAATCAAAAAGGGACAGGACAGTGAAAAAAAGAAACATTTTGATTATAGACTTGTTTTAGTTGTATATATCTTGAATTTGACATCAACACACTTATGTTTCATGCTCATTCCAGTTGTGTACTTTCTGAAAAAGGAATGAATGACTGAATAAATGAATAAATGTAATTATTTATATGAGTGTAGCAGACTTTTTAGAAATATGTTGGTGAAGCTCAAACATTTGACAAAACATTAACAGCATTGAAATAAAGAGCTAAATATAGTTATAGTCAACCTTAAGTCAAGTTCATTTGAAATAAAATACAATATTATGGTTCATATTAGTACACCAAATTCTATAATTTTATCAATCATAATAGGCTTTTAGAGTGACAAAGAAACTAACATGACAAAATGTCTGAGAATTTATTGTTGCTTGTACTGATGTTTGTGTTGTTGTTTTCCCACTAAATAATGTCACTTCCTGGAGAGAGAATGAAATCATTAAATAACTTTTTTTTTTTTTTTTTTTTTTTTTTTTGTTGACCGAAAACCCAGAAATGAAAATTCGCTGAAAAAATACTCACCCATTTTCGTAAAGAATCATTTTAGACTGTTTCCGCTAGTAAACGTCATTTGATATGTGCATATTTCTCTCCTGATTCAGACAAGACCACTTTTTCACTGGAGAAAGCAATATTATGCATAGAGGACTTGTATTTTAGCAACAATTTGAAGTTTAAAAGGTCTTGATGGATTTGTTTCTTGCAATCACAGCTTTTAGCTTCACATGATGTTAATTGATGTACAGTACTGGAGTTATGTGGATTACTGTAATGTTTTTATCAGCTGTTTGTACTCTTGTTCTGACGGCATCCATTCACTGCAGAGCATTCATTGGTGAGCAGGTGACATAATGCTGCATTTCTCCAAATGTGTTCCCATGAAGAAATAAACACATCTACATCTTGGATGGCCTGAGTGTGAGTACATTTCATTTCTAGGTGATCTTATGAAAGACTAACAGGATGGAGGAAAACCCTTGACTGTTCCTTAATATTTGCAAAAATCATCTGCCCAAACAAAAATAAAAGGGAAACTTTTAAATACTCTCGGTTTATTCTTAAAATAAACAAACTAATCTGACTGCAAAAATCTTTTGTCCTTTCTTATTTTAAAAATTCCAGTGGATTTCATGCTACTGGTCAGTCTGATATTGTCCATTTTCTGCAGAATCTCTTGGGGGAAGGTAAATGTCACTAAATGTCAGCACTGGTCCAAACACCCTGGAAGCCAAATATTACCTTATTTATTATGCCTAGTACTTCTTAACAGGTTTAGTAAAGCCTTTTAACATTCTCTTCACTTTTTCAGGTCAATGCTTTGCCACAATCATCATTTTCCTTACGTTAAAACACAATAGTAGGCTGTCGGTCTGGCAGATTGTATTTGGGTTTTTGGGGGCCTCAGAATTTTTTGCATGTAAATAATATCAGAATTGAACCTATTTACTTACACGATCTCATTCATCCACATTATTCTTAACTATGTTTGCATTCCAAATCTATCAATTCCTACGCTTCTGAAATGGGATGAAACATCTACTTTTAATGATCCAGTCAACTCCTAATGTATACAATAACGTCCTGCCCTACAGTTTTTCATGTTGTGTATATATAGGAGTCAGATTATAGTGTAAAATGGTAAAAAAGCTGTAAGATATTATCTATTGTACAAAATGTCCAGCTTTGTTATATTATAACAGTCCTGTGCCTACTGGTTATGGTGGGAATCTGTGAAACCATCAAGAGCGTCTTTTCAATAATTCATGATCCAAAGTGCGTCAAGACAGACTTTGACCCAAATAACAAACTTTATGGTAAATCTTTGTTATTATACATCTCGCTTATATGCAATCAATAAAATCTAAATGCATGTGTATCTACAATCATCCATCATCATGAAGAATACAGATTTGATTCTGTTTTCTCTTTTAGGGTCACCATGAAGAGGTTTTCCAAAAAGTGCTTACTCTCAGAACTGCATTACGGTTATCATTTATGGATGAACACAGTATGTCAGTTATGATGATCATGAGAGTTATATAGTGTAGAAGAGACTTCAAGAGCCATTCAGCAGATCTGTTGATAGCAGCCACACAATCTGCATCTGATCTATAAACATATATCTGATATGAGTGGGACAGGATTGAGCTCTGGCTACAAAAGGCAATATCACTGTCCACCAGCCATGCATTCAGCGGCACAAGCCCTTGAAATGGGAAGACGCTTCATACTGTACCTATGGATGCTAAGATGGGCAGCATAATAGATCTGCATCTGATTGCAGGTCCAAATATGTGATTTGAGGATGGAGAAATGGATCAGTGCACTTCAGCACCATTTCTTTTTCCAAAAAGCTGTTATAGTACAGTTATATCTTAGCGAGACATTTCAGAACACTTGTATATGGAAAAACGACACTTTAGCAGCTTACATTCTAAACCACCAACACATCACTCTTGTAGCATATTTATATGATATGCACTCTTCACACTGGCATTCAGCTGGTTTCTTCAAGCTAAACTTTGATAGTTAAAATTAAAATCCTGTAACTACTTATTCATCCTCACGTTATACATTATTTATGTATTTAAATATGATAAAATAGTACATAGCATACCAATCAAAATATTATTTTTTTTTTTTATAATTCTACTAGGCAAAGATATATTAAACTGAACAAAGGATACAGTAAATACATTTACATTGTTATACAAGATTTCTTTTTCAAATGCATGCTGTTCTTTTGGTCTTTTTTTTTTTTTTAAAATAAATAAATAAATAAATAAATATTGGTTTCCAGAAAAAATCTGAAGCAGCACAATTGTTTTCAACATTAATAATAACAAGAAATGTTTATTGAGCAGCAAATTAGAATATTTTCTGAAGGATCTTGGAGCACTGAACACTGAAGTAATGGCTGCCGGAAATTCAACTTTGCATCACAGGAATAAATTACATTTTAAAATATTGTGCAAAATGCCACCAATTGGCGGGGCTGTCCTAGACTCCCATCAGACTCCCTACCCCAGAGGTTTTGCAGGAACTGCGCTTAGCGAACGACTATGATCTCTGGCCTACAAAGGTAATGGGTCAGGCTCTGGGCAGGGTAATGTCCACATAGTAGTCCAGGAGTGCCACCTATGGCTCAACCTGGCTGAGATGCAGGATGCCTATGTAAGCAGTATGCTTTCTTGACGCCCCCATTTCCCAGGTTGGTCTCTTTGTTGGTCTCTTTCTTTCTCCATGGTGAAGCAGCAGACGGTGGCCATCAAACACACTGCGTGGGTCAGGACCTGGTCCTGCAACCCTGAAGCAGCAGCTGCTTATCACCGGGGACGGCCCCCTGCGAGGACTGCTGAGGCCCTGCAACAGCCCAGCCTGGCAGTCAAGACTTAACAATGGCCCATCAGAGTGTCAAAACACTTTCAGCCCTTGGAAGGACATCTCATTTCTATGTGCAAGAGTGCCCTTAGAACATTTTTTCAGATGCATTGTTGTTACAACAGATGCTTCCAACAATGGGCATGCAGCTTCCAGATCTGGACAGGCCTTGAAGAGGTTTCAACCTCTAATCCAAGGCAAGCACGTGTTGTTCTGGATGGACAACACAGCGATGATGGTGCCATCTCTTACTATGGAGCCAGCACAGACTCAAGTTTCTGTGTTCTACTCACATCCCGGATGACCTCAATCCTGTAGCGGACTCCTTCTCATGACAGCTCAGAGGTTGTCCAGCTGATTTGGAGTAGATTCAGCCAGGCACAGGTAGATTGGTTTGCCTCACCAGAATCCACCCAAGTGAGCACAGTCTCTGTGCAAAAGTCAGGGAGGACAGGGAACAAATCTTGTTTGTGACACCTTATTAGCCCAACAAGACTTGGTTCTCAGAGCTCATACTATTTGCTGATTACCCTGAGGAGGGACTTTCTTTCCCAGAGGAAGGGCACAATCTGGCACCCACGCCCAAATCTCTGGAACCACCATGTTTGGTCCCTGGATGCGACCAGGAAGAATTCAGAAACCTTTCAGCTGCTGTGGTAAATACTAATACACAGGCCAGGGCCCCTTATACGAGGTGGCTGTATGACCTGAAGTGGAGCAGTTTTGTATACTGGTATTCTTCCCATGGGAAGGTGATGTCCTCAGAGATGTGGCATCAGTTCCGTGCTATCCTTCCTCCAAGAGGGTCTGGACTGGAACCTGTTTGCTTCTACACTTAAGGTGTACATGGCTGCGATTGCAGTGAATCATGACACTGTAGATGGCAGATAGGTAGGTAATTCCTAAGAGGCATCTGGAGGTTGCATCCTCCAAGGCCGCGCCTCATGCCACTTGGGATTTATCAGTGGTCCTTTAGACCTTACAGAGAGATCCATTTGAGCCCCTTCAGTCAGTTAACCCTCAAAGACCGAGACAGCCACCCACGGCTAAAAATAACTATTGTTTGTTAACTTTTCAACCTCTAATCCTATCTGAATGTGTAAAAAGTGTTTGGATATATATCTCAGTCATCTTATTTGGATATTCAGAGCCTCCATAGTATAAGTGATTACGTCATCACATTTTGACAACATTGATTCATCAGAAGAAACCTATGCATTTCATTCCAAACAGGAACGATTGCTGACGCTTAGTCCCACCCGTGCCCAAATTAGTTCAAACTGTCTGATATTCAATTAATAAACATAAGTTTTGGACTTCTGAACCACCATTTAGGATTTTTCACTGGACATTTCAACAAACGCAAAGTGAAAGTAAATTCTATCATGCGTGCATGAAAACAAAGACAAAATAACACATTTGCATGAGAGAACTTTCTGAAAAAGCCCAGAAAAACACACAACTGAGTACTTTAACATAAAACAAACAAAAAACAAGGATGGAACAGTGGATAAAGCACCGGAATTTATGTCTTTACGTTGCCAGGCAATGTCCCGGTAAAATCATTTCCAACGCAGAGTACAGCCAGGTTCGATCATTTATATTATGTATAATGTAAATAATTCTTATATACTGTAGTTCATAGAGATTATTTTCACTATTTTTTTTTTCTGTTGCACTCTGTACATTTCTCACTCATTTTGTGTGTAGTTTGTGAATCATTTGCACTGTTTGTATTTTTGTTACAGAAGACAGTTTGTGCAATTGTTTTCACTAAATACGTAGCTGCACAGTTTGTGTTTGTTGTTGTCCATACTCAGATTGAAAATATTTTACAATTTTGTAAATGATTGATGATGATGATCACGATGATGATAAATGATGATCAGCAACCAAATATTGATCATATGGAAGTTACTATCAGGGAATCATCACAGTCACAGCCACCTCCATCATCACCATCACCTGTTCCCAATCACACCCGATCCCAGTCACCGGAGTACTGATCACATGCACCTGCACTCACTAATCAAGACAAGGATAAAGTCACCCTCATCTCAGTGCTTCGGTGTCCGGTGTTCTGTCGATTTGTCCTACGCTGTCAGATTTTCCTACCTCCCATTAAAACAGTGGGTAGTACAATTCGACAACGAAAAATGCTGCCGATAAAATTATGGTTTATTAACATCTACACATACCATAACCTTAAACCTACCCTTAGAGTAATGCAAATACAGTAATTATGTGTTATATTCGCGGTTGAAGCAATAAGGGATACATTTAGAGTAAACCAGCAATAAATAATTGTTTCTACATATTAGATTGTGTTTTATAAAAGTCTATACCTACCCCAACCCTAAACCTACCCTTACAGTAATGCAAATACATTAAATATAGTTGTTTATCATGAGAAAAAGCACGCAATATTTCTGTGCGCATGCACAGTTAACCCTGGTAGGAAAATCTGACGGGTAGGATAAAATGTCAGGACACCGGTCTACCGTTCACTACTCTGAACAGTATCCAGACTCTCTCTACTCTAACCTGTGTTTATTCTGCCTCCAGAAACCCTGATGATCCTCCTGTGGTTCTCCCTTGTTGTCTCCCCAGTTTCCTGGTTCCCGACTCTATATTCTATCTCCAAGTTCCATTTTCCACCATCAGTGATTGTCTCTGGACTGTTGCCATTACCGTGATTCTCACCTGCCATTCACTTTGATTTGAAGTCTGTTCAATCAACCTTGTCATCTCAAGAACCTCCCGTCTATACCCTGATTTGTGACAGAAGACCTATTAACGACACTTCTATGGATCCCCGGTCTCCCGCTCCTGCGGACCTTCTGCAGGAGCTGGTCAACAGCATTCTTGATTTCTCTCCTGTCTGGTCGTGCTTTGTCATGTGCGAAGGCCATATGGAATGCCAATATTGTCATAAATAACTCTTACGAAGCTTTCACTAACCACTTTAAAGAGATATTCGGCTCCGGTACGGAAGAGATTTCTGTTTCAGACCAACTGCTGCGGATGCGTCAAGGAGCCACTTCCAGTGAATACATCGTGCAGTTCCAAACTCTGGTGGCAGCTCGCGGATGGAATGAGGCAGCTCTTCTCAGCACTTATCCTCAAGGATTGAATTGCTGTATCCGTGCTCAAATGGTGATCTATGAGGATGAAGAGGAGATTAACTTTCTGGTAATGGAGGGACCCACTGTGGACATTCTCCTGGGACGCCCCTGGCTCATCCAACAGTTTCCGGAAATCCGATGGGATTCCTGTGAGGTGATTTGCTGGAGCGAGTTCAGTCATCAACACTATCTCACTGCCCTTCCATGAAGAACCCCCTCCTCCGGAGATATTAGACCAGCCCTCCTTATATCAGGTCAAGGACATCCTGGACTCGTGGCAATGGGGTGGCCAGCTCGAATACCTGGTTGATTGGGAAGGTTATGGACCAGAGGAACATTTCTGGGTGGCTCGGGACGACATCCTTGATCCTATTCTGCTGGAGGAGTTTCATCGAGTCTACCCTAGTTGTCCTGCACCCACAGGCCGAGGTCACCCTCGTCGTCGCATCAGGAGCCACCCCTGGAGGAGGGGGTACACGATATCCTCAGGTAGCCCGAATTTCCTGAGTTCATCTCACTAACCAGTCCCTCCAGGATTTTGCGATTGCTGAATTTATCACAAAATCATGCAAACTCTGCAATTTTCGCAAAAGTTCGCAAATTTGCATAATTGGCACAAATTTTCAGCAGAATTTGGGCTTAGACGCATCCCGTGAAGTCATCGCAATGCACATTCAGTTAAAGAAAGGTTGTTTCTCAGTTCCAAAAATGGAATGAACAGCCTTGTGTTCTCATCATGACCGATTTACAAGAGCTACATGGGATAAACGAACTGAAAGCGGAACGAATCCTCGCTACTAGTTTTGACTACACAAATCTCCACCACCGTTCACCATTGATTTAACAGTAAAACTACAGGAACAACTTATGTTAAAAATGTTCTAATGTTCTTGAATCCTTCACACAACTTTTCCCAGCACTTCAAAGTGACGTGACATACAGCCAAGTATGGTGACCCATACTCAGAATTCGTGCTCTGCATTTAACCCTTCCAAGTGCACACACACATCAGTGAACACACACACATACACACACACCCCGTGAACACACACCCGGAGCAGTGAGTAGCCATTTATGCTGCGTCGCCCGGGGAGCAGCTGGGGCTACGGTGCCTTGCTCAAGGGCACCGGAGTCGTGGTATTGCCAGCCCGAGACTCGAGCCCACAACCTTAGGGTTAGGATTCAAACTCTCTAACCACTAGGCCACGACTTCCCCTATGAAGCTTTAACCCTCTAGGTGCCACGGTCGAGTTTACACGACAAGCTGCGGCACTGAATAAAACGGCCGATTTTGTCAAATAGGGTGTCAAATTCCGTTCGACCTCCCCTCCACTAGATAGCAGACATGTCATACTTCATCTCTTACTCAAAAAAACATCATGCTTCTATACAAAATCTTCGAGCTAGAGCGCATTGAATCAGTGCGAACAAAAGCGGAGCTAGTGTGACTGAGCCCTTTTATCAGAGCAATATTGTCAACGTCAGCGAGTATTTGCATTAGATTATTATTATTATTATTATTATTATTATTATTATTATTATTATTATCATCATCTAATGGCATCAATAAAGCTTACCCGCAATGAAGTGTTGGGACTTCTATTCGCGGACCCTGATTCTGAAGGGGAATATGTGCCTTCAGAAGGTGACGGTGATTCTGAAAGTGAAAGTAAAGCCCTACACCAAGCACAAACGGTGAATCCTTTGCCCAATGTCAATGGTGGGAACAATGTTTCCCGGGGTCGGAGTGTTCATCGCAAAGTTAGCAGGCGTGTTAGTGTTGTGGGGAACGAGGCGGGAGATTTTTACCACGCTAGTGTAGCTTTGTCTTCTGACCGTGTGCCTCACCGAAATCGCGGCGACAGTATTGTGGAGGAGACTAAAGCCACTGGGTATGTTAGACGAGGTCGAAGTATTCATAGGACAGTTAGGGGACAACGTGGAGGTAGAGTGGGGAGTCGCAATGACAATGACAGTAGTCCGAGCTGTGCACACTCGGCGCGCGCTGTCTGTCTCTCATCTTGTCTTGTCATCTCACTCATGATCTGTGCCTTGCGGTGGCGAGTGAGATTTTGAACTAAACAGGTCTTGTCTACTTGTGTTTGTGTGTCATATGAATAATATATATGTGCCCCATACATGGAATCAGAGTGCCTACTGTATGTAGTAAATGGAAAATCTCTACAGCAAAAGGCCAACCGCTACATGCATTCGGTTTGTTTCTACCATTTATTAGTAATGATTTACACAGTTTGTTTATTACTTACTATTTATCTGAGCATTCAGTATTGTGCAATATAGCATACAGAAAGTGAGGGACATTTTGGGGGGAAAGAAGTGCTGCATTTTATCATTTAAACATGAGACTTTTCATGAAAATTCTATAATCCAAGATGGCCGCCACCATATGACGTCATAATATGCCAATTAGATGGGAAAATGTCATCCTTAATATTTCTATAATTTACAGAAAGTCTCTATCTTTTATCACTTTTAAGATATAGTCTTTTGAAATTAAGATGTCAAAATCAAAGTTTTAGGAAAAAAACTCTGCCACCTAAAGGGTTAAGTATTACCGAATTTGAAAGTTATTTTTAATGTGGTGATATTTGTTCATCTTTCATAGGTTTCCCCCATGTATAAATCTAAAAGTTTCTTAATGAAAGCAAACAATTACTTAAAAATAAAAAAGATATTAAATTACCATTGGTAGATGGCTCCAGAAAAGTACTTACAGGCCTTTTCCACTCCCTAATATAGGGAAATGGGATATATTATATATATATATATATATTTGTATTCATTAAATTATATTTAGACATTATGAATGACAGTTATAAAAGTACATTTTATCAGATGTAATATTTTATTACACTTGTAAGACGTCTGCTAAAGATCTGGGTATCATCTGCTGTGTACTCTGATAAACGTCTCAGAAGCAGTTTTATATGCATTCTAATAAATGTCTATTTGACATCTGACAGGAAACATCTTACAGACGTGTTGCAGATGAGCAAGCGCTTTTAAAAAATATTTGCATATGTAAATGCAGACATTGAATAGATGTCTCTGAGATGTACATGTGTGATAAGGGGGAGTGCTTTACTATACCCTGATTTGTGACAGTTACTGCCTTTTGCCTTGGTGTGACTTCTCACGTTTTGCAGACAATGCAAAAGCAGAGTTTAAAGTCATGATTCTCAGTTCTACAAACAAGCGAGTTAAGGTCTTTTGCCTTTCTGGGGCAGCGTAAGTGTCCTTTCCCCTACCAGGGGAACAGACATTTTCCCAGCATTAACCGCCTGGGGTAGGCAAAGGCGCCAACGGGAGCACTTTTGCATATTTTCCAGATGACAAAGAAATTAACTTAAAAGCTAGCTCAGATAGATCTGTGGCTCAGTGGTAAAGCATTGCGTTAGCAGTGCAAAAGGTTGTGGGTTCGATTCCCAGGGAACACGTTAGGTAAAAAATATTAGCCTGATTGCACTGTAAGTCGCTTTGGATAAAAGCTTCGGCTAAATGCATAAATGTAAAATGCTCTTGACACATAAATGTTAAACATCACTTGAATCTGTAAAGGGTCTACCTTTGTGTATTCGGTGCAACATTTCGAAAAATTTTGTTTAGACAGATAAAAGTAATGACTAAGAATGTTTAGACCAATCATTACTGTGAAATACTCTTGTCTGCAAATATCTGTTCAAACATCTGCTTACCAATAATAATTTAGTTTCTCGGATACAGAATATCCTTTTTGTACTGTATGGTAATACACACAAGGCATGTGTGCATCTATGATATAAAGTCTGGTCAAACACGGCATCCTTCTTCTCCTGGATTGCAGGGAAATGCTACTCCTGTGCAGTCTGTTATTTCATCACCTCTTCCCACAGCATCGTATACTTCACCAGTGAATCAAAAATAATTTGATATTTCCAGGCAAATTCCTAGTTCCTGCATTTAGAGAAAGTGAAGTTACTTTTACAGTGTAAACTAGTGGGTAAAGCACAGGAGGTATGTTCGACATTGACTTTAGAACAAAGTCTAGATTACGATGTTATGAAGTCCGCTTTTTTAAGAGCTTATGAGCTTGTTCCAGAAGCCTATCAACAAAAATTTAGAAAGCATATGAAAACCTCCAGCCAAACTTTTGTTGAATTTGCCCAAGAAAAGACTATTCTGTTTGAGAAGTGGTGTGCAGGAAGTAATATCAGCATATTTGAGCAACTTAAGGATTTAATCCTCGTAGAGGAGTTTAAGAATTGCGTGTCTGAAGAGATAGTGGTTCATTTGAATGAGCAAAAGGTGACATTACTCGCCGAAGCTGCCATCTTTGCAGATGAATTTGCACTTACACACAAAATTGTATTTTCTCCTTTACATTCTTCTCGTCGTGTCTCTGAACGTAATCACAATCCTAAAACTGTGATTGGTCAGAATGATGAGCAGGGTTCTAATTCTTGTGAGTGTTTTTACTGTCGTGAGAAGGGTCATTTGATTGCTTTATGTCCTATGTTACAACGTAAGAACCAGAGGAAAACACAGACCACACATAAAAGTGTTGCTTTTGTGTGTACCCACACTTCAGAGTCAATGCTTGCGATTGATCCCACCTTTGAACCATTTGTGTGTGATGGTACAGTCTCCTTTTTTGAGTTAGACACTGAGCATAAACATGTATGCATTTTGAGAGGTACAGGTGCGGCACAGTCGTTCATCTTGACAGACACAGTCCAGCTTTGGTTCAGATGTCCTAGTTCAAGGAATTGAACTTGGGGTAGCTAGGGTTCTGCTCCACGAGATATATTTGCGTTCTCATCTTGTAACTGGGATAGATAAAACAGCCGTACAATCTCAGTTTCCACTGAAGGGCATTTCTCTCATCCTTGGTAATTTTTTAGCCGGAAGTAAGGTGTCTTGTCTTCCTGAAGTAGTTGATATACCATGTGTATCAAAAGGTAATGCACTATTGACTCAAGAGTTTCCTAAGGTATTTCATTCCTGTGTTGTAACATGAGCACAGGCTCGTAAGTTTGAAGAAGAACTTGATCTCTCTGACTTATTTATGTGTTCAGATCAGTCAGATGTTGAGACTAGTTTAGATGTGGAGACACAAAATTTTTTGGGCCAAATGCTGATTTTCCTTTTGACAGGAAGCACCTAATCGAAACACAAAAATCTGATGGTACACTAACTACTTGTTTTAATGCTGTGATGGATAAAACAATGTTAGATGATCATGTTGTTGCTTATTTTCTAGATAATGGAGTACTTATCTGTAAATGGAGGCCTGAAGGAAAATGTGACTGGAACTCTGTTTTCCAGGTGCCTAATTCTTACCGAGAATATGTTCTACATGTTGCTCATGACCATTTATTGTCTGGACATTTAGGTATCAAGAAAACCTATAACAATCTGTTAAGACACTTTTTCTGGCCTGGCATGAAAGCTAGTGTGACTCAGTATTGTCGATCGTGTCATGCCTGTCAGGTTGCTGGAAAGCCTGACCAGGTTGTTGCCCCAGCACCATTAAAGCCTGTTCCGGTAATGAGTGAACCTTTCGAGAAACTAGTAATAGATTGTGTTGGTCCCTTGCAGAGAACTAAGTCCAGCCATTCATATCTGTTAACTTTCATGTGTTCTGCTACCAGGTTTCCAGAAGCAATTTTATTACGCACATCGATAATTCAGTCAGATCAAGGATCTAATTTCATGTCCCGTGTGTCTCGCAAGGTAATGAAAGAGTTGAATATCAAACATTGTGTGTCCAGTGCCTATCATCCACAATCACAAGGGGGTGTTAGAGAGGTTCCATCAAACTCTTAAGTCTATGCTTAGAACTTACTGTCTTGAACATGAGAAGAATTGGGATGAAGAGGTTCCCCTTTTGTTGTTTGCTGTCAGAAATACTGTCCAGGAATCCCTTGGATTCAGCCCAGCTAAGTTGGTCTTTGTCATTCTCCTCGTGGTCCGTTAAAGATGTTGCAAGAACAACTTCTTTCTCAAAGTCACTCAGTTACAGAACAAAATGTGTTAGACCATGTGAGTTATTTCCATGAAAGATTACATTCTGTCTGGAAGTTGGCACGGCAGAGCTTAAGAAAGTTCACAGTCTCAAATGAAAAGCAGATATGATAAATGCACTGTTCAACGCTCATTTGAGCCTGGTGATGAAGTTCTTGTGTTACTGTCTTTGCCTTGGTCAACTCTCCAAGCTAAATTTGCAGGTCCATATGTGATTGAGGAAAAGTTAAGTGACACTGACTATGTGGTAAAAACCCCTGACTGGAAAAGGAAAGAGAGGGTATGTCATATTAACATGCTAAAATTGTATGTTTCTCATCCTAAGCCTGAATGCACAGTTCCAATCCCCGTTATTGTATCTGTGAGTGCAGTCTCCTCAGACTATTCACCTAATGTAGATGATCTATGAATTGGAAGTGCCTGTTAAAGGATCTACTTTTGTGTATGCTCACTATATCAATAAAACTTTTGTAAAAATAAAGATAAAACCAGGGTGCGCTCTCAGTCTTCACTGTCTCCGTAAACCGTTTTTATAAACGCATCATTAAAATGAACAAACTCAGTGAATACTTTACACACAGACATGAGATATATGCTGTATCTATAGAAAGCTTGACATGTCTACTCTTAACCCTCTGGGGTCTAAGGGGTTTTGGGGGCCTGGAGAAGTTTTGACATCCCTTGACTTTTGTGATTTTTTCAGTTGCTTATAAACAGATACATGACTAAAGTCTAATTACACTGTAATCAGTACAAACTGGACTACAATAATATGTAAATAGCATGTATGTACATGATTGTGTTTATGAGAAAACAACGTTTATGCGTGGTTAGCGGAAAACTACAATTTTGAAGTCACTGAAATAAGGTCATAAAACACATACAGAACATTTGTTCACAAAACTGTCAAACATGGAGTTGTAGCCTAGAATTTTTGCTTCAAAATGATGTGAAAATCATCTTGTTTACTCGCTAACAGAAAACAATAGAGATATTTTTATGCCCAAACATACACACTACACACTGACTAAAATTCAAAAAGTGAAAAAGCATAATAGGACCCCTTTAAGAATATCTGCTTGTTACGTTTGACATTATGCTTCACCGCCTCTGGGTGCTAAGTGGGTCCTAACGCTCTGTCAGACGGCCCCCAAAAAACAACAAACTGTGCATATACACACTCATGATGTCGTGTAATACTGAAAAATTGTAACCCTAACCTTTATCTCCATACTGAAATCCCAAATGGCCTGACACTGATTCAGCTAAAATATTAGTGTCTGAGACACTGTGATCACGGAGCCTGTAGTGTGAACAGCAAATTTTTAAACGCTTAGCTTAAATATGTAATATTAATTAAATAGTGCTCATAAATTGCTGCTGAGATAGTATTCTCAAGTGAATTGAGTAGAGGCTTGGACCCGGAAACAGCAGTCCTTACGTCATTACATAACAAGAGGATTCTCCCTAAGCCGTCAAACTGACATCATCAGAGCAAGAATGCCATTCCAGAGTGGAAGTGACGGGAGACTATTTTTTTCCCAGTGTATTGACTTGCATGGTTCAATTGTTCACTACAAGACTAATAAAAAAGCAAGTAGGGTTATTGTTAATTTCTTGATGTACAATCATTTTCAATACCACGGGCAAAACTATCACATACTTTAGATCAATTACCATTACAAAAATCTCAATCTTAAACATTTGCTCATTCTTGTTGCAAAAGCTAACAGCACAAGGAAACTTTATTTCAAATTTGGTTTCAAACTGAACTGAATTTACAAAAAAAAAAAAAAAAAAAAAAAAAGACATACACAGTCAGTAATAAAATTTTAAAACAAATGACCTCAATTCAGTTTGAGGTATTCAAAATATGAAAACACTGAATTTTTATAAGCAGTGATTTAAGAGCCATATACAGTATGTTAGGCCTGTTTATTTAGATAAATGGAATATCAGATGGCTTTGAGCTGTAATGTCTATACAATGCAGTGATGCAGTTAGGCAGACTAGGCTATTTATATGTGCAAATCAGACAATATCCCTTTCCAAAACATTTCTAGCACAAATTTACATTGTAAAGGAATTAAACTTCCATCTTTGATTGCTGAAAAACTTTCATGGTGCATTTCACTTAAAACCAATAAAATTTCTATAAGGATTTTCATCTGTCAGGTGTGGATCTATTCTGAATGGTTGATTACATTTAACAAAGTTTAATTCAGGAGCAAAAATAAATTATTTCTACTTTAAAAGCACGGAGAGCTCATGATTGCACACAGTCTTTACACAAGCAATATCGGAGTGAGAGGACAGGCAGTTCATTTGTATTAGTTAGGCCTATTTGAGAGCTCGCATCCAGTTTTCTGCGATTACATGACAGTGTTCTCATGTTACAATAAAGCTCTTGCCAGATTTGCGCGGGAATGATTAAAATTATGTGGAATACCTGCAATCCCGCTGTAAAGAACAGTCCACTAAAGGCGAGCATAGATGAACCCAAGTGCAGTTTATTTACAGAAGTGAAATCCAAAACATCCAAACATAATCCAGACAAGAAACGAAGACTTGACTTAAACAGACTTGACATGAACAGACTTGCCGTGGCATGAACAGACTAGACTCACCAACAGCAGGTTACAAACATTAATACACAACAAGGCACAATGGCAAAAACATGGCTACTTTTACAGACAATGAGGGTAACATGACAAGAACAAAACAATGGGAAACAAGACACATGACTAAAACAACCAATGAGTAAACAAAACTGATAAATCACATGACAAGACAATAAACCAATTAGAACATGACACATACACAAGGCAGAGATACATGAGGGCAACGGAAGCATAACACAAACAGTATAAATCAAACTACAAAATAAAAGACATGAAAACAAGAACATGAAACAAAACCCCAAAACAGACATTACAAATAGTCACATTTGCGACCATAAATATTAATTTGCGAGTGCCGTTTTTGCTGAGGTCGCCACTGGCGACTACCCGCCGAAAGCTCCTCAGGATTTAACCGCTAAAAAAGTTTTCTCAGATGATGATTTGCTTCATTCTAGCAGCGGCCCGTCTGTGATGAAACAAACTCGGGCCGAAGGTTAATACACACAACTACACCGAGTGTGGACCTGCCGCGTGTACAACAGCTTTCAGCCGAGATTGGCCCATAGAGAAAAAGCCGTCTGTCAGCCAGAAGTGTTTTGTAGAGTCGGCGTGGCTCTGGCCCATTATCTTCTCACCGATGCCGAGACTGAACCGACAGAGACGCATTTCAGCCAGAATCAGCCCGAGTGTTATTGCTATCTGGCTATATATTTACATGTTATTACTTAAACATTTGACTGTAATGCCTTTTTTCCTAATTGTTTTGCGATCAAATCTTTTGTTATGTTCACATATTAAACTGAGACGATGCGCATTATAGTTTTAGTGGAAAAAGAGAGTTTCAGACAGTCCTCTTCTCTGCCCGATACGTAGCTCAGCTGTGCACAATCTAAAAAACACAACTACACTACACAGCGAGAGAGAAATGACGGAGACGTAAGAAGGGAAAGTGCAGAAAATACACAACTTGAACAAACTAGAACAGGTAAAGCTGTCAGCTGTGTGAGTATTGGCAATATCGTTAATAATTCTCGTTTTTAATAATTACTAATATATGGCTTCTTCTAAACAAGATCTTGGTCTGTGTTCTTTTAATGCATGAACTTCATTATTTGAAGTGCAACTGCCGTCCAGTAATCGCAAAAAGCTCTGTGCTTTGTAACTTTTTAATAAAAAGTACCAGCTTTAAAAATTATTCCGAATTCATAACGAAATTCAAACAATACAGTTTTGGCGCTCCTTAATGGGGCAGGCGCGGTCGCTTTAGCTCCTCAGTTCAAGGGCAAGTGAACCCATTTAATCTTTCTCTTTACTAATATAGTACATGAACATGAATTAACATCAAAAGGTAGGCTTTTTTATAAGAGAGCCTACAGTACAACTTACTGAAATGTCTCATGTAGGAGGAGCCCAAGCTACACTCAGTGGCCAAGTGATGCTTATGCTCCATGATACTGGTACAGATTCTGTTATGAACAATTCTTTGTGACTGTAGATTTCAAGCTGAAAAAGACATTTAGTTCCCACTTTAAGTGAACCTTAGTTCCCAGGTCATCTACAAGATGGATTCAAATGCTGATAAAGTCAAGAAAAGATGAGACATAAACACATGACAGTATGATTGAAATGTTGAAATGTAAATAAATAAATAATAATAATCATAAAATAAATAAAACACGTTTATTCTGTGGCACCTAAAAAAATTATTTGGCTCCTAAGTTTTTTTCTTATAGGAGCCAATGGCTCCTTACTCGATTGTTTGGAGCCCTGCACCTGTGCAGACATTCAGACCCTGTAGTTGACAGGAGACGGATGCATGTCAAACTCACTGTTGGAGAGGAAAGAGAGATGCAGATTATATTGGTGTATATTCAGTAGATACTGTGGAAAATGAGTAATGGTACCGTGTCAGATATTTCAGTACCGGTGTCAAAATATAGATATTTATGATGAAACTACCATGTAGTTTGTTTCTCCATGATCTGAGTCCATAAATCAGCTTCTTTTACTATCTGATCAGCTCTTCACCTGCTGCAGCAGTGCTTTTCCTGGTGCAGATATCAGGGTTTTTTCCAGCTAACAGGGAACGTTCCCAAAACTTTCACTAATGTTATGTAAAAGTTGTGTAAATGTTAGAAAAAAACGTTCCTGACATAATGTTTCTAGAACAGTCTTATAATTTTTTCATAGTTAAAATACATTGTCGCAACGTTGAGCAAAAACGTTCTCATAACAACGTTCTTGTAATGTCTTTATGGTGTTATTTTTACTTGACTGATGTTCACATAATGTTGAGCGAAAACATTCTCATAACAACATTTTTGTAACGTCTTTATGGTGTTAATTTTACTTGACTGACCCAGATGGCACTTAAAAACAACCCCTACATCCCCCTCTGGCTCAGACTCGGCATCAGCAAGTGTTATCCGGGCCGAGTGTGGCCCACAGCTTGCTGTTGCGCAAGTGTTTGTGATGCGGCTGTAAAGCACTGGCCCGATTCCTGTTCACCATAACCGCCTCTGTTCAGTAGATGGTTAAATTAATATAGCAATAATTAACATAAAACTGTTTTAAACTTGACTTAAGACCTTTACGGTATCTTATAATGTTTAACTACAAAAAAAAGTGCTTTATAGGACAGAATATTCTCTAATATTTATAACAGCAGCAAATCTATATTTATGTAACGCAGCAGGTCATTCTTATATACGCTTGCTTGTATGTATTTTGAATTGGCTTTAAATTCACCTTTACTCGCGCAGCGTGGGCGGAGTCTCGTACCTGTGCTTGTAAGTGCTATCTGTCGAGGCGGCGAAAAGATGGCGGCCAGGGTGGATGGTCTCTTTTAAGTGTAGATATCTTATGGGTGTTTTTTCCAAATATTTGTAAAGGGAGAAATTATTTTTCATACATTATGGTCTACTTGTATTTTATATTGGATTGTTAACTAGACTATAGGCTCTGGAATAGTTCCCTCTTGGTTGTATATTGATTTCCTCTCAAAAAATGAAACCGAGTACGATCAACAACTCTGGTGGTGCCATTAAATGAAAAGAGAAGGTTGGCTCTAAAATATCGAAATCTGTAGAGACAAAAAAAAGGTCAAGATGAAGAGACAAATAATGACATTGAGATGACAGATCATTTGTACACTTTTGAGAGAGATCTTCAGCGTATGCCAGATATGGATGACACGCCAGAAAAACCTTGTGCCAAAAAAGTGAAAGACGAACCGTCGCTCCTTGAAATGCAAGAGAATATCATAACTCTCTTGTCCAAATAAATTTATGAGAGTTCAGGGCACCTGGAGAATCTGATTCGAGAAAAAACGCTCATCATTGGAACCCTGAAAAAGTCAATTGACTTTGCGCTGAATGAAGTTAAGGACTTAAAAGATGAAATAAAAGCAGTTAAAGAAATTACTAAATCACAAGAGCAAAAAGTTGCTGAGCTTGAACGAAAAGTCAGTGAAAGTGAAAGTCGTGATATTTGCCAAGTATGGTAACCCATACTCGGAATTTCTGCCCTGCATTTAACCCATCCAAGTGCACACACACAGCAGTGAGAAGTGAACGCACACCCGGAGCACACCCGGAGCAGTGGGCAGCTATATCCAGCGCCCGGGGAGCAACTGGGGGTTCAGTGCCTTGCTCAAGGGCACCCAATCCACTAAAAAATACTGTTTAAAAGAAAGCAGCAAAGCTGAAAGATATCGGTGGAGATAGAACTTGAGGTTGCATGGTGTTCATGAGAAAACGGATGAGGATCTCAAGCATCTGTTGATTGGAATCTGCGATTCAGTTGCTCCAGAACTAAATGAAAGGTGCAAGGTTGATGTGGACATTGTTCATAGACTGGGTCAGAAAGAACACGGCAGAAGCCCAAGAACAACGATAATTCAATTCAGGAACAGGTCTACTGTGGATCAACTCTGGAAAAGGGAACTGTGAATTCCTTCAAGCGCAGCACTTACGGTTTACAGAGGACCTGACTGTGCTGGATGTGGAAAGACGAAAACTCCTGTGGCCCATGGTGAAAGATGCCAGAGAGAAAGGTTGTAAAGATTGTTTTGTGGGAAGTAGAGCCTTTGTTGATGGCGTCGAAATTTTCCACACATAAAGGTTTGGTTTGGATGATCTTTGACCATAAAAAAGCACAAATTAAAAGACAATGGACTAGGGGGGATAAAGAAAAAAATAAACTAAATACAGAATAATAATCTCCCAGGTTAAATTGTTAATAAATAGGAACTATGCACCCTTTGAGTTACATATACCTTAGCTTTTAAGAGTTTTCTCTTTCTCTTTTTTTCAGTGTAATTGTTAAAAGTTCATGTCGTTATCTTTTTGTTCTTTTAATGTCAGGGGTATTCGAGATTTAACTAAAAGAAAGGCTGTTTTTTTTTTTTTTTTTGGAAGTAATCATTCAGCAGGAGTTGTGATTTTAAAGGGTTCATTCAAAGGTAAAATTGTTAATACCAAAGTCCACAATGGGGGTAGGTGGATAATTCTAACAGTATCCTTGGATGGGAAAATGTTTTTGTTAGGTACTGTATATGCCTCAAATGTTAAAAAAAATCTAATGTTGATTTGTTCTCTGATATTAAAAATGAGATTAATAAGGTAATAGAAAGATTTCATGATATTGAAATTATTCTAGGTGGGGACTTTAATATTGTCCCAGGTGCTAAAATAGATAGAATTCCTATTCCAATTAGACCATCTACATCTAATTCAGAGCTATCTAAATATTGTGAAAACTTAGGGATAATTGACATATGGAGAAATAAACATCCACTTATGAAAGAGTACACATGGAGTACTCTTAACCTGCCACAGGAGCTGCTGAAACAGTTCTACTCAGCCGTCATTGAGTATGTCCTGTGCACTTCAATAACTGTCTGGTTTGGTTCAGCTACAAAATCAGACATCAGAAGACTACAGAGAACGGTTCGGACTGCTAAAAAAAGGATTATTGGTGCTCCCCTGCCCACCCTTCAACAACTGTATACATCCAGAGTGAGGAAAAGGGCTCAGAAAATCACTCTGGATCCCTTATATCCAAGTTACCCCCTTTTTGAACTTTTGACATCTGGCCGGCGCTTCAGAGCCACAAATACCAAGACACTCAGGCACAAGAACAGTTTCTTCCCCCAGGCAATCTACCTCATAAACAGTTAAATGTTCCCCACTTATGCAATAAAAATGAGTAATATCCTTATATTTTTTTGTTACCCCTCCATCCAAGTACATCTCTGCATCTTACTCTATTCTATTCCATTATCATCTATAGCACAACTGTTCATACAATTTATTGGCATTTGTTTTTGTTTTGTTTTTTCTCTCTGTGTGTTGTTGTTGTCTCTGTGTACTGGAAGCTTATGTCACTAAAACAAATTCCTTGTATGTGCAAGCATACTTGGCAATAAAGCACTTTCTGATTCTGATTCTGAGTAATAGAGATACATCTAAACAGTCAAGAATAGACCTTTGGTTAATTTCTAATTCATTAGAACAAAATACTAACAAAGTGTCCACTGAACCATCAATATTGTCTGATCACAAAATGATTTATCTTCTCATTAAATGTAATAATGAAACTTCTTTTAAAGGCTCTAAGACTTATTGGAAACTCAATAATAGACTACTGGAAATAGATAGTTTTAAACATGGGATTAAAAAAATAATACAAACCTACTGGAATCAAGCTAAGCAAACAAATTTATATTGTAAAAACTGGGAGCTTATGAAGTTTCAGATTAGAATTAAAATATTTTTATAATTTAGAGAAAAGGAATGGAGAGTATGCATCTATTAGAAAGCTTAATATTAATGGCCATGAAACTATTATTATTTCAAAATATGTCTCAATTTTTTATGGTAAATTATATTCTAGTAATGCATGTTCTATATACAAAATAGATAACATTTTAAAGCCCCTAAAATATATGGATGAAGATTTTAAAGCAGCCCTTTGTAAAAAGGAAATATCCAGTTTGGAGATTAGAACAGCTATAAAAAAAAAAAAAAAATCCTTAAGTTAAACAAGTCCCCAAGTACGGAAGAGGATTAGGGCCAAGCAATAATAAAAAAATAAAACCATCTCGAGATTAAAGTCATTATATTGCGAGATTAAACTCGTTAAATTTCGAGAAAAAAAGTCGAAATACAATCTTGAGAATAAACTCATTAAATATCGAGAATAAAGTCGTTGTGTTTCGAGATTAAAGTCATTAAATTTCGAGAAAAAAGTCGCAATACAATCTTGAGAATAAACTCATTAAATATCGAGAATAAAGTCGTTGTGTTTCGAGAAAAAAACTCGTTAAATTTCCAGAAAAAAAGTCGAAATACAATCTTGAGAATAAACTCATTAAATTTCGAGAATAAAGTCGTTGTGTTTCGAGAAAAAAAAGTCTAAATGAAATGTAGAGAATAACGATCAGTGTTCATTGTATAGCGGACATGGCAGAGTTGGATCACTTAGTCAAGCTATATTTTAGACTTTCTTTCAGTAACAAAGAAATACTATCAACTTTAGCTAATTATGACGGAATAATAATTAGCATACGAACTTTAAGAATTTGTAAGCGGCTAGGTCTTTTTAGAAGAAAAAATCAGTCCAATTTGCGCGATGTACTCGCTTTTGTCCAACATGAAATGACAACCAGTGGACAAATGCAAGGTTATCGCTGGCTTCACCTACGCGTGATTCAACAAGGTTTCGTGGTTTCCCAGGATACCATAAGACGCATTATTAAACTTGTTGATCCTCAAGGTGTGGAATTTCGACGAAGGAGACGCTTGAGAAGACGCCAGTACACTTGCGCTGGCCCAAATGCACTCTGGCATATGGACAGCTATGATAAATTAAAACCGTACGGCATTGCCATTAATGGCTGTATAGATGGTTACAGTCGTTACATTCTGTGGATGGAGGCGTACACAACCAACAACGATCCTAAAGTAATAGCCAGTTACTTCATAAAAACAGTTACTGGCTTAGGAGGGTGTCCCGAGAGGATCCGCGCGGACATGGGGACCGAAAATGGTAGTGTGGCAGCAATGCAAATGTTTTTACGAAGTAACCATGGAGACAGTTTTGCCGGAGAAAGGAGTTTCCTTTACGGAAGAAGCACAGCAAACCAACGAATCGAGGGATGGTGGGGTATCCTCCGTAAGCAGAGCGCACAGTTTTGGATGAACCTTTTCCAGACATTAATCAGTGATGGACACTTTAGCGGAGACTTTTTGGATAAATGTCTGATCCAGTTCTGCTTCCTTAACCTTATTCAGGTATGTCTTGTTTTAAAATGCCATTTTCTAGACCTACTATAGCTAACCTATGACATTTCTAACATAAGTATTTACTATAGTAAATTCAATTGTAGTATAGCCTACTGTACAGCCTATACTAAAGAATTAACAATTTGTTAATGAATGCTATGCATACTGTAGTGTTAACTATAGTAAACTGACAACTGCATATACTTAAGTATACTTTAGTTTTTACTATGGTAAACTGTAGTGTATTGTATATAATATACACTAAAGTAAAAACTTAGTACAGTATTGGGTAAAGTAATTTGTTTATATTACTATAGTTGTTATATTACCACAACAACTATAGAATTTCCACAACAAATTAATTCAAGTACTTTACTATAGTGTGGTTCAAAAACATTATAGTATTTTTACTATAAATTACTAGTTTTTTTCATGTGGGTTACCATAAAAACAAAAACAAAAAAAAAAAAAAACAGTTCCAGGCCTAGCCACTAACAGATTTTAGAACGAGTATTGATATAGTAGCACTTGCTAAACTAAATCTTCTTAATAGCTATATAATTACCCATACAACACACTATTGTGCAATTTACCTAAAGTATGCTTTATTTATCTGTAATTGTTTTTATTTTCTATTTCTTTATTCTTTACAGGACGAACTTGATGAGGTTGTCAATACATGGAATTCCCACAAAATCAGAGCACGATCTGGAAATGATGCAGCATCAGGACGTCCGATAGTGATGTTCTCTCTTCTAGGATTGCACAATGCCGAAGACAGACTCAAATTAATTGACGTGGACGAAGCTGCCTTTTGTCAGGAAGAGTGCACCCCCAAGGGTCAGTTCCCTTGTGATGAAACAGTTTTTGATCTGTGCTGTCTGTTAATGGAGGAAAATGGATGGGATGCTCCTACAGATCCATTCAGTGCAGATAATCTCTACGTATTGTTGAGAACAGAAATACAGCAAAATATTTGATGGTCCTTAATCCCAGCTTTGTTAGCTGGGCACCTATCTGTCATAACTCATATTTACTTGTCTTATCTGTAGTTCATGCTGCATATCAATGAAAATTAGAGCAGGTGAGTTAAAATGAGTGTGACTTTGCAATATCAACAGCAAAAGTTTAATACACAATGCTTACTTAACCCTTTGTAGGTAACTATGTATTCAACGTATCACTATATAGTGCATTATGGATTGCACAACCTTTATTTAGCTAAACTGCATGTTGCTGTGTGCCATGTTAAAAGTAAGAGTATTTGATGTTTTTTTTATGATACTGAATTACCAACATTATCTCTGATTTATGCACAGTTTTTGTATATGCACATTTCAACTTTAAGAAAAATTTTTATTTAGTACAAAATGTGAATAATGAACAGCACTGCTTATTGAAACATGAAATTGGGATTTAAACTACATTTTATTTTATTTTTCAAGCATTTGCTTGTATAATTGCAATCTTCAAGCTAAGATTTATAAGGCAACATTGCTAAAACCAAACAAGCAAGGGGAAATGTGTGTTAACTCATCTTTAACTTATGCAAAATTTTTGATTTCTGTAACTGAAAATTAAATCAAAATCAAATCAAACATAAATCAAAATGATTTTTCAGATATTCTGAATGAGGTGGACAACTACGTTAAACTATGTCCATTACCCAAATGTTGCTCTCCAAAACAGCATTAAATTCAGCACGGAAGTCTGGAAAATTCTCATAGTTCTCACACAGCTGAAGGAACATCCCACATGTACGACCAATAGGGCGCCTTGTGAAATCTGACATCACTGCAAACTCAACAGAGATGCGGTCTGACACAATCAAGTGACATCCTGTGCAGAACCTCAGTAACTTTCCTAGTTTCTCATCATCCATTTCTCTGATGTACCTTTTCAGATGATGTGCTACTTCTCTTTGCTTTGCTGTCATATCAGCAGGGAACTTCAAAAGTCCTAAGACCTTTTTAGTTGTTGGTAGGAGTTTAGCATACATCTCTTTTAGCTCCTCAAAAGTAAGGGAGATTTGTGATTGTGTGATGTCCTTCCAACAGTCTAACACAAACATTGGCTTTTGGACAAGCTCTTTGTGGGAAATCTCTTTCAGAATTTCGGAGAAGTTTTCTGCAGAGACTTTTCTGCGGCATTCATAGCTGTCAAGAACTTCCAACAGTTCATCAAGTTCAACAGAAGAGAAATCCTGTAATGCACATTGAAGAATTTCTCGTTCTTGGGTGCTTACAAACTGAAGGAAGCACTCTATCAGGTCACTGTATACTGCACCAAATAGCATCTCCTCCATAAAAGGGTGGGCCAGCTTTATTGGAATGTACTGGCAGTCTTTGTAACCTTTCAGGAAAATTCTGCCAATAGCTTTCCAAGAGTCAGCTTGGAAATCATGTCTAATGAAAGGAACTTTCATTGTAGTACCAAGTGTACAACAATCATAGAATTCTTGCCAGAAGGTACTATATACATCTCGGAGAACCCCTGACCCACAGCCAGCTTCCTCTGAATTGTCTGGCAATAAGCGTCTAAATGCCAGTTGCCTGGTCAAAGTCTCCGGGTCAGAAAATTCATTGATCATGTCATGGAGGCAGTTTCCATGACGTATAATTATTTGTTTTGTTTGAATGCCAATTTCAGTGGTTTCTGGAGGCACATAAATGAATGTGTTCTCCAGGTCAGATTCATCTCCTGAGTAAGGGCCAAATGTGATTTCAGGGTCAGAAATATTAAGTGGGTCATTCACTACATCATCTGCCATGATGAAAACTTCCTCAGCTAATGTAATATTCAGGCCTGGTACCACTGGAAGATCTGTGACAACTGAGGAATCTGCATAGTTGTTAGTGGGCATTGTAGGAGAGTCTGCTAAATCTTCACTATAATCACTCTGTAGTGAGATGATGCTGGTCTCATCATTATTTTCACTTTCAGACTCAGTATTTAAAGTTCTGTCAGCTGACTCGTTTGGCCTAGTAGCTATGTAGAAGCGCAAATTTGGCATTTTCACTGCCTCATGTATTGTGCCAATGGAGACATCACTGGGAAGAACATTTTGTCTGAAGTCCCAAACTTCAAATGTGAAGTCACATTCTTCACCCTTAGAAGAATTTCCATCTGGGAAGAAAAGTTCTTTACCTTCTTTAAGGATCTCATTGGATCCTGCATTAATGTCCATTGCAACCTTTCTAGTACCCCCTCCTTGTTTTGTTCTGACCTGTTTTGTTTCTTTGTTTTCTGTATGAATCCAGCCAATTTCTATCTGTCGCTTACTTGCTTTGGCTCTGGTTTTGGGTTTGGGTTTAGAAGTCTCAGGTCTCTCTTCAGATTGGGGTTCAGTTGTAGATTGCTTTCTCAGTTTCATCTTTTCTCTCAGTCTTTCAAACAGACCCAACTTCCTTTTGGAAGCAGGGTTTTGATTGCGGCAAAAATTGAAAAGAGCAAGTCTATCTCCATATGAGGGAATATATTTGGCCAGAGCTGAATCCTCCATTAGCAAGATAACATCTCTGTCAATCTGTGGATTAAAAAAAAATATATGCCATTTTCCTTTCAAAAGTACAATCAAGGTCAGTTTAAAGGTATAAACTAATGATTTATATTTTTCTAATGTGTAGGCAGTAGTCAATATGAGTGTTCAGAAAATGTACATTAAATGTATTATTAATTGTTTGTGTTTTGTTTTGATGCAATAGCTATTCTTAGTTTTTTACTTTAAATCTACTTTAATTTATCATCAACTAACTGTAAATAAAACACTATGGGCCAGATTTACTAACAGCTTGCACCAGAGCTAATCCTCTTTTGCTGTTAGAAAATATATTTTACTAAAGACAGTGGCTGACCATATTGCATATGCATTTTTAGGAGTTTCCCTTTCAGACACATCATTTATGGGAGCAGAATATTTAAATTAATCCTGAAAGGTTATTTACTAAGGTTTGTGCCATTATTTAATGGCCAAAAAAGCCTCAAACCACCTTAAATCTGTTTATTTGCGCTGCTTTTTTGGTATTGCGTTGGTCAGTATAGAAATTATCACCACAAATTCATGAAATTGCGTATCTATGGCACTAATTTATTTATCGTGCCATTTTTATAACAAAAAATGTTTTTCATGAGATCGGGCTGAAATTGTCCGACTGCGTCTGTGTTGTTTAATTTGTGCGTCATCAGTAGATCACGCGCAGAACTGTCCACTCACATCGGCGCTTTTGTGGAATTGCGCTCTCACGCTATTTGCCCTGCTTAGTAAATCTGGGCCTATAATACAGTGGGTTCACTGAAAGGCAAACAACACTGACTTTTCAATAAAGCACTAAATATAAATGTGTTATTTTTAATCAGCTGTTCCAATCGTGTTGAATATACATACCTTTTCTTCTTCCAGAAGTGAAAGTATGTCCTCTGAAATACCGCGGCCTCGTAGAAATTCTGTCACATTGATGATGGACATAATTGTGCAGTCTGCACCCCCTGGGCCTTTCAAATTGATATTACGTTAGAAAAAGCTTGTAAACGTGACTCGCTTAAACATATAGAAATTATAAATGGGTCTAGAGTTGAAGCTACAAAAATCATTATAATCGATTTGTGTGTAGGCTATAGGCTACGAAGAAAGCAATGTGGAGCTATAACCAGTTCTGTAAAGGGTTCGTTCTTGGACCATTTAGGAACTATTGATACGGCATATAGTATTGCAGCGCACATGGTAGCCTATACAAAGTCACCAATAATCAACAAGATACATGCAAGTCAAAATTCACTCACTCGCTCGCGTGTCGATGGCTGAAACGCATGCAGTAGGCTCGATGTTAGGATGAATGTGGCCTCATGTGGTTCATTCTCGAAATTTAATGAGTTTATTCTCACGATTATTTCGACTTTTTTTCTCGAAATTTACCAAGTTTTTTTCTCGAAACACAACGACTTTATTCTCGATATTTAATGAGTTTATTCTCAAGATTGTATTTCGACTTTTTTTCTCGAAATTTAATGAGTTTAATCTCGCAATATAATGACTTTAATCTCGAGATGGTTTTATTTTTTTTATTATTGCTTCTTGGCCCTAATCCTCTTCCGTACCCAGGTAATGATGGCTTAACTGCTGAATTTTTTAAAGTATTTCAGGATGATCTAGCTGAATCGTTGTTAATGGTCTTTAAAGAGTTTTTTTTGCCTCCCTCTATGACACAAGGTCTAATATCATAAGCCTGATAAAGACCTATTATCACTAGATAATTGCCGGCCAATCACCTTAATTAATAATGATAGCAAAATTATTGCTTCTATATTCGCTGAAAGGTTAAAATCAGGATTAGAATCTATTGTTGATGAGGTGCAGTCAGGTTTTATAAAAGGAAGACATATTTCCAATAATATTAGACTTGTATTAGATCTCATAGATTATAATGAAATTATCAATGAAAATAGTTTTATTCTGTTTGTCGATTTTTATAAGGCCTTTGATACAATCCAACATGACTTTATTTTTAAAACCCTTGATTTTTTTGTTTTGGGGACAATTTTCAAAAAGTAATCAGAACCCTATATAACAAGATTAATAGCTCTGTAAAATTAGCATATGGAACTTCTCATAGATTTGAAATCAAACGGGGGCTGTCCTATTAGTCCATTACTTTTTTTGTTGGTTGCACAAATTATAGCCATACATATTAAGAAAGATAATTTTTGTGGTATCAAAATAGAAGAGAAAGAAATTAAATGCACACAATTAGCAGATGACACTACCCTTTCCTTAAGAGACTATACTGAAGTTGAAAAAGAAATTAAATGCCTGCAATTATTTTCATATGTATCTGGTCTTTCCCTGAATATTAATAAATGTGAGCTTATGGCTCTAGGTTCCTGTATCTTTCCAGCAATATGCATTATTCCAGTTAAAGAAGTTGTCAAATATCTGGGTATTAAGATCAGGAATGAGATAAACTTTACACCTATTATTCAATCATTTGAAAAGAAACTGACTTCTTGGCTGATGAGAGATATCTCTTTAACTGTATTACTGGTTAAAGCCAAGGGTTTATCTAGGTTGGTTTATACCGCACAAGTGCTAGATATAACCCCCTCATTAATTAAAAAGATAGATACCAAACTTTTTAAATTTATTTGGAAGAACAAATCACACTACTGTATATTAAAAAAATAAAATATTTCTATATCAAAAATTGATGGAGAATTGAATGTTTTGGATTTTAAAACATCTAACACAATATTTTAAATAAAATGGCTCCAAAATTATTTTAAAAAATAAGCAAAGTATATGGTATACAGTATCTAACTTTATATTTCAAAAAGTAGGTGGTATTGAGTTCATATTAAAATGTGGTTATGATATTAATAAAATACCCATTAAACTTGCAAATTTCCACAAACAAGCATTACTTTCATGGACTCTTATGTATAGTCATAATCCTCCCCCCCCCGCCACACACACATAAATTTACCATTTGGAACAACAAATACATAAGGATTAGAAAAAAAATCTATATTTTTTTAAGATTGGTTTGAAAAGGGAATTATTTGGGTTAAACAGCTGTTTAAAAAAGATGGTGTTTTATAGAATTATACTGAATTTGTTTATATTAATAACTTTTTAGTCGATCCTATCCAATACTGTTTGGTTTAACAGGCAATTCCCAAGGACATTTTGAGGCTATTAGAAGGTAGTAATAATTATTCTTTACAAACAATTGAAGAATTTACTTCTTGTATTATGTTGCAGGGCAAGGATTTTACAAGTTTTGGATGTAATAATATTTTCTTACACTCCCTTCTTCAATCTAAAAGTATATTTGCTGTTACTACTTGCTGGAATTCTCTATTTAAAAAATGTCTTGATTGGAGTAAAATTTGGATAACACCTCATAAATATTGCATCACAAATAAAGTGAAAGAAGTTTCATATAAAATTTTTCATCGGGTTTACCCAGTTAAGTCACTTGTGGTACAGCGTTTCAAAGTGAATATGGAAGATATTTGTATTTTTTGTCAATTTTCCCCTTACCCTATTAATCATTTATTTTGGGAGTGTCCCAAGACCCAAATCTTTTGGAAAGAACTCAGTATTTACTTACAAAGAAAAACTATGATGCTTGTTAACCTTGAAGAACTATACAGTTGTTTAATAGATACAATTTCATGTAAAATGCCTTTTTTGTTTGTTTCTTTTTTTTTTTTTTTTTTGTATTACCCCTGACATGGATGGTTATATGTACCCTTGTTTGTAAACTATACTCTGTTCTTGTTAATATTCAATAAAAAAGTGGGGAGAGTGTGGGAATACTGTGGGCTGGGTGTGGGCACAGTGGGGAGAGTGTTGGTACACTGTGGGCTGGATGTGGGCACAGTGGGGAGAGTGTGGGTACACTGTGGGCTGGGTGTGGACACAGTGGGGAGAGTGTGGGAATACAGTAGCCCAAAAGTATGCCCTCTATTTGTCCTAGGTAGCATCCCAGCTGAAAATGTGTACCTAGGGCCCCAGCAGACCTCACAGTATGCCCACATTTTGGAGGGAAATGTGGATATAAACCTGTGAAGGGCCTTTGTGGCCTTAACAAATAAAACTTTGTACCTGCAGAATGCTGCAATATTACTATTAAATCACATGCAGAATAATTATAAGTTGAAAGTAGAAGTAATAAATTAAGAGTCATAAATTACAAATACATTGATTTATTCATGGCCATGTAAAAAATGCAGAAAAACACTGTTCAAAGTATAAGTAAGGTTTGTAAATGTTTTTGAAACAAGTCTCTCATGCTCACCAAAACTACATTTATTTGATAAGAAATACAGTTAAAGCAGTAACATTATGAAATATAAAAATTTTAAATAACTGTTTAAAAAAAAAATAATAATAATTTTTACTATGATGTTTAATTTTCAGCAGCCATTACTCCAGTCTTCTGTGTCATACAATCCAAAAGAAATTATTCAAATATTCTGTTTTGGTGCTCAATAAAGATTTTTTTTTTTTTTTTTTTTTTTTTTTATCTCAAAAACAGCTGTGTTGCTTCATTTTTGGAAACAGTCTCCATGTTAGATGCTGTGGCCTGGCTGCTTTTTGTTCCAGCATCTACCTGAGAAAGAAAACAACAATTAAAATGTAAATATGCATATATACAGGTCCTTCTCAAAAAATTAGCATATTGTGAAAAAGTTCATTATTTTCCATAATGTAATGATAAAAATTAAACTTTCATATATTTTAGATTCATTGCACATCAACTGCAATATTTAAGGTCTTTTATTGTTGTTTAATACTGATGATTTTGGCATACAGCTCATGAAAACCCAAAATTCCTATCTCAAAAAATTAGCATATCATGAAAAGGTTCTCTAAACGAGCTATTAACCGAATCATCTGAATCAACTAATTAACTCTAAACACCTGCAAAAGATTCCTGAGGCTTTTAAAAACTCCCAGCCTGGTTCATTACTCAAAACCGCAATCATGGGTAAGACTTCCGACCTGACTGCTGTCCAGAAGGCCATCATTGACACCCTCAAGCGAGAGGGTAAGACACAGAAAGAAATTTCTGAACGAATAGGCTGTTCCCAGAGTGCTGTATCAAGGCACCTCAGTGGGAAGTCTGTGGGAAGGAAATAGTGTGGCAAAAAACGCTGCACAACGAGAAGAGGTGACCGGACCCTGAGGAAGATTGTGTACAATTAAACATTCCAGGCCTTGGGGGACCTGCGGAAGCAGTGGACTGAGTCTGGAGTAGAAACATCCAGAGCCACCGTGCACAGGCGTGTGCTTTTGAACCAGAAACAGCAGCAGAAGCGCCTGACCTGGGCTACAGAGAAGCAGCACTGGACTGTTGCTCAGTGGTCCAAAGTACTTTTTTCGGATGAAAGCAAATTTTGCATGTCATACGGAAATCAAGGTGCCAGAGTCTGGAGGAAGACTGGGGAGAAGGAAATGCCAAAATGCCTGAAGTCCAGTGTCAAATACCCACAGTCAGTGATGGTCTGGGGGTGCCATGTCAGCTGCTGGTGTTGGTCCACTGTGTTTTTTCAAGGGCAGGGTCAATGCAGCTAGCTATCGGGAGATTTTGGAGCACTTCATGCTTCTATCTGCTGAAAAGCTTTATGGAGATGAAGATTTCGTTTTTCAGCACGACCTGGCACCTGCTCACAGTGCCAAAACCAGCTGGTAAATGGTTTACTGACCATGGTATTACTGTGCTCAATTGGCCTGCCAACTCTCCTGACCTGAACCCCATAGAGAATCTGTGGGATATTGTGAAGAGAAAGTTGAGAGACGCAAGACCCAACACTCTGGATGAGCTTAAGTCCGCTATCAAAGCATCCTGGGCCTCCATAACACCTCAGCAGTGCCACAGGCTGATTGCCTCCATGCCACGCCGCATTGAAGCAGTCATTTCTGCAAAAGGATTCCCGACCAAGTATTGAGTGCATAACTGAACATAATTATTTGAAGGTTGACTTTTTTTTTTGTATTAAAAAACACTTTTCTTTTATTGGTCGGATGAAATATGCTAATTTTTTGAGATAGGAATTTTGTTTTTTCATGAGCTGTATGCCAAAATCATCAGTATTAAAACAATAAAAGACCTGAAATATTTCAGTTGGTGTGCAATGAATCTAAAATATATGAAAGTTTAATTTTTATCATTACATTATGGAAAATAATGAACTTTTTCACAATATGCTAATTTTTTGAGATGGACCTGTATATATATATATATATATATATATATATATATATATATATATATATATATACACACTAACTGGTAGTGATGTAAATAGTCTGTCAAATAACAGATACATTGCTACAACATAAATTTAATGTAGTTCACAATGATGCATTATGTTAGACCTTTACCAATAGATACTTGCATATTATTTGCTCTTTACAGGTGCAGAAATGAAAGCTCCCAAACAAAGATGTCACCAGATTAAGAAGTGGAAAGACATGTTACACCACAACAACCATAAATCCTGAGCGATTTGAAAATTGGCAACAACCAAGGAAAAGTACTCTTTGTTTCACTCAAAAATGATCCATGGTAATAGTTCTAAATGATAAAAGTACAAAATGTTTTTCATTTTAAAACTTTGCCATTTACTGTGTTGTTCAAAACACTAAGTTTTGGTGTCTCTTTACAATAAGGTATCATTAGTTTACGTTAGTAAATGTTGAAATTAACATTAAATAACAATGAGCAATACATTTGTTACAATTTGCATTAATCTTTGATACTGTTAAAAAACAACAACTGTTCTTTGTTAGTTCATGTTGGCTCTGATCCATTAAATAATGTCAACAGGAAAACTTTTGTTCTTAACAATGTATTATTAAATGTTGAAATTAACTAGGTTAATATATTAACTACAGTTAACTAAGGTTAATGTTAAGTATTTGTAATGTTAGTTCATGTTGAGTAGGTAACTAATGTTAGCAAATGAAACCTTATTGTAAATTGTAAAATGTCACCTGCGTGTTTATTGTTTATACGTGTTAAATTTTAATTTTCAAGTATAAATAAATGCAAGGGTAATTTCGCTAAGTGTTATGTTTTATGCTTTATTTTAAAATGCATTTATCATAATGAGATGAGTTAGGGTTAGGGGCAAGTAAACATTTTGGCTGAGTATCAATTTTAAATGAAAGATTAGTGAACAGTACAGTAAATATAAAAAAATGAATCCGGGCCACGTCCGGCGTGCTGTGCACTTCAGTGTCGGGCCGATTCTGGCTCGGATGCGGCAGTGTCGGTTTTTAAGATGATAGAATGGAATGTTTCTATAACGTTCACATAAACCAAGAAAAAAACTTTCCTAACATATTTAAAAAAAAAATGCAAATTTCATACATTTAATGAACATTCACTAATAACATTTTCAAGAAGATAGAATGGAATGTTTCTATAACGTTCACATAAACCAAGGAAAAATGTTCCTAATACATTTTTTTTTTTTTAAATGCACATTTTAAACATTTCATGAACATTCACTAATAACATTTTCATAACGTTTTCAAGATGATAGAATGGAATGTTCCTGTAACATTCACATACACCAAGAAAAACGTTCTTAATAAAAAACAAAAAAATAAAAATAAAAAACTGGACATTTTAAACATTTAAAGAACATTCAGTAATTAAGTTTTCATAATGTTTTCAAAATGGTAGGATTGAATGTTCCTGTAACGTTCGCAGAAACCCCACAAAAAATGTTCTTGATATATTAAAAAAAAACTTGCGATTTTCAACGTGTACAAAACATTCCGAAATAATGTTTTCAAACTTAATGGAAATGTTAGCAAAATGTTCTGACAACTCATTTTTGTTAGCTGGGTTATTGGTCCCTTTACGATCGGATATCTTTATTGGCTACTGTAGTGCTGTCAAAAGTTTGAATATCAATTAAAATTGTGGGCGTACTCAGTAATGAACTATGATTTAAAAGTAACAAAGTAGATTATTTTGCTTATCTGTACTTAGTTTAATGACTAAAATAGTTCGTAGAACCCTACAATACATTTGGTAGATATTTTTGGTATGGGGGGGGTGACTAGACATAGTCTCAGAAAAATGGTTGAAGGCAAATAATTATTCATATTAAAAAAATAAAATAAAAAAAAAAAATCAAATAAACATGTTAAAAATGATTTCAAACCTTTCTGGGTTGCTCCAGGACTGATTTTTATATGAAAAAAAAAAAGTGGTAAAATTTTTCTCAAGGCACTTCAGTGTCTATAAATTTATATTTTTGAGCATTATCAACTCTGGATGATGGATGGTAAAGCCCAAAGGGTCTCCTTTCCAAGGACACCAAAACTGTATGTAGCACACTGAAGTCAGGAACTATTACAATTTTTTTTTTCAAGTTAGGTAGGGCTTTTCAGCTGAGTCCCATAATGGGGGGTCCTGGTTAACAGGTTAACATCCGGAGGTCTTGCCACATTAACTGCTAGCTGACTTGACTGGGGAACTGCCGGCATTTCTGGGCTGAGTACAGAGATGGTGCTGGGAGGAGATGGGTGGTCTGGAACATTTGGCTGGGTATAAGGAGGTTCCTGGCGAAGGGCGAGCTGATGAGGCTCTGTGGTTTTCGAGAGAGATTGGCTGAGGATTGTTCGGAATGTTTTTTCTACCTCCAGATTAACTCCATTTAAATAAAGGACATGATTAACCAGCTCGATCAGGGGAAAACTACTAGTGGGAAGATCGCAGCCAATTATGTCATCATCCAGCCAAAAACAGTCGACCCAGCTCACCTGGTTGGAAAGCTCTAGGAACTCCTCCACATACCTCTCCAATTCCCAACCGCCCTGCAGCAGACACCAAAGCCTGTCTTCAGCCATAGTCATCGTGTTTTGGTCCGGTATTTTGTCATGGTTTTCTACTGTGCGGGAACACAATTATATTCCTTCTTAGAGAAAAATGGCATCTGTGAGGATTTCCAGTCAGGATTTAGACAGTATCATAGTACTGAGACTGCTCTCCTTAGAGTTACAAATGACCTGCTCTTATCATCTCATCGTGGTTGTATCTCTCTATTAGTGCTATTGGATCTTAGTGCTGCGTTCGACACTATTGACCACACTATTCTTTTGCATAGACTAGAACACTTTGTTGGCATTAATGGAAGTGCATTAGCATGGTTTAAATCGTACTTATATGACCGCCATCAATTCGTAGCAGTGAATAAAGAGGTATCATATCGTTCACAAGTGCAGTATGGAGTACCGCAAGGCTCAGTACTAGGGCCGTTACTCTTCACGCTTTACATTTTAGCCTTAGGAGATATCATCAGGAAACACGGTGTTAGCTTTCACTGTTATGCTGATGATACTCAGCTCTATATTTCTTCGCGGCCCGGCGAAACATACCAATTTGAAAAACTAACAGAATGCACAGTCGATATAAAAAACTGGATGACGAGTAATTTCTTACTGCTAAATTCTGAAAAAACAGAGGTCCTAATTATAGGGCCTAAAAGCTCTGCATGTAATGACCTAGAACGCTGTCTAAGCCTTGATGGCTCCTCTGTCAATTCTTCGTCATCAGTTAGGAACCTAGGTGTGCTATTTGCTACATTGTTAGAAGAATGGCATCTACGCTCATATTAGTCTGTTTCTCTCTTATTCCGAGGTCACCGTAGCCACCAGATCCAGTCTGTATCCAAGTCAGAGGGTCACTGCAGTCACCCTGATCCAGTCTGTATCCAGCCCAGATGGTGGATCAGCACCTAGAAAGGACCTCTACAGCCCTGAAAGACAGCGGAGACCAGGACAACTAGAGCCCCAGAGACAGATACCCTGTAAAGACCTTGTCTCAGACGACCACCGGGACAAGACCACAGGAAACAGATTATTCTTCTGCACAATCTGACTTTGCTGCAGCCTGGAATTGAACTGCTGGTTTCGTCTGGCCAGAGGAGAACTGGCCCCCCAAACTGAGCCTGGGTTCTCCCAAGGTTTTTCTCCATTCTCTCACTGAGGGAGTTTTGGTTCCTTGCCGCTGTCGCCTCTGGCTTGCTTAGTTGGGGACACTTCATTTACAGCGATATCGTTGACTTGATTGCAAATTATTGCACAGATACTATTTAAACTGAACTGAGCTGCATGATGACATCACTGAATTCAATGATGAACTGCCTTTAACTGTCATTTTGCATTATTGACAAAATGTTTTCCTAATTAATGTTGTTCAGTTGCTTTGATGCAATCTTTTTTGTTTAAAGCGCTATATAAATAAAGATGACTTGACTTGAATTGACAGAACAAGGAGACGAGGAGTACTAAACCAAGGAATTTATTCATATCACGGGACTCACACGTAGCACAAGGAGTTGACATAAACAATACCAGACACTAGACTAAACACAGGGAACACTATTTATACACAGAGCAGGATAATAGGAAGATGAGACATACCTGGGATCAATGGAAATTACACAGGGAACACATGGGAATAAATCAATGAACTAAGAAATTAAGAAATTATATAAATTAATACTTATATTTAGCAAGTATGCTTTAAATGGATCAAAAGATAAAGACATTTATAATGTTGCAAAAGATTTCTATTTCAGATAAATGCTGTTTTTTTCTGAATGTTCTATTCATCAAAGAAACCTAATGCCTGTTTCAGAAAAGAGGTTAAGTGTATGTTAACCCTGAAATGAGGGAAACTCTGGGTTTTCCGTTTCAGAATGGGAGGTTTGTCAAACCCGAGAAACCAGGGTAAGTCAAGCCTGTTTCTGAAAGAGAGGTAACTTATACTCAGAGTCAGTTAACATACTCTATGAACCTAACCTGGTCGGGACCAAGTTTTCTTTGGTAAACCCAGAATTTATTTTGGTCTCCTCCCCCTTTTTAAAGCGCAAGCGATGTTTAAATACTGTACTTAATTCATCCATGCATGCTGCAAAAATGCTTTTCTTACTAAGTATTTTTTTTTCTTTTTTCTAGTACAAATGTAAAAAATAAATAAATAAATAAATAAAAAAAACTTAAATCAAGATGGATTTTCTATATAAGAAAATTATATAAGATATTTAGTCTTGTTTCCTGGGGGGGATCTAAATAAAGTGCATTTTACTTATTATATGCCGGTGTGGTAATAAAAAAAGAATTTTAATGCAAATGGAAAACAAGATTATTCGGAGTGTCTATTACTAAGTGCAAATCTACCGTAGCTCTGCCCTCTAATGTCACACAAGGTTAAATATGACACATGTGAATACCGGCATCAGTGGTGTAGGCAGTAACGTGTCAGGCATGGTAAATTAGCTTGTGGCGCAACTGACAGAGTTTGAGTCCTGCTTTTGCCAAGCTCGTTCTTCTCACTTTTCCCATCACATATCACATTAAAATTTATTTTCAATAAAAAGATAATGTTCTAAAAGTGGAAGTAAAATGCCTAATGAGTGTTTAATAATGATAAAATTGTTTATAATTTTAATAAATATAATAATTTACAAATCTGTAAATGCAAATCATTGCATCCTGTTAATGTACAACGGTACTGAGGTCCAAATAGGCCTAGTATGTATCTGCCAGTATAAAGTATAAATAGCATCTAATTATTATTTACACTTAGCCTATTGCAAAGAACTGCTACTTGTACATGGTAAATAGAATATATCATGATTTTCACTAAGTGTAAATAGCATCTAGAGCTATTTGCACTTAGCCTACTGTAAATCGGATCTATCACTAAGAAAGTATGTTAATTTCACTTAATGTAAATAGCCACTGCCGTATTTTTCTTACCCTATTGGCAGATAATTTGTAAAATAAGAAAAGTGCACTTAAATTATAATTATTATTATTTTAAATTTATATATTTTTGCCCGTGAAACACCATCTAAATGAATAGCCTATTAGTTCAATAACCTACTGTTCTGTCAGTTTTCACATGTGATATTATAACAGTGATAAGAATTAAACTTGTATTGAGTCTGAAGTATGCATACCTCTTTTTGGCGGGAGCTGTTGTCATGGTGAATCGTAATGTCGGAGCTCCATTAACTTTTCATAGTCATGGTGCACGCGCTAAACTCAGAGTCAGCCTACTCAGAGTTGACTGAACTTACACAATTCAGCTGTTCTGAACCCGAAAACTCAAGAGTTTCCCATCTTAGAGTAAGTCAACTCAGAGTTCAAGTTTTAACTCAGAGTTGGTTGAACCTCCTTACTGAAACGGGCCGCTGAAAACAATTATTCTCAGCTGTTTTTAACAACAACAACAATAATAATAATAATAATAATGTTTTTGAGCAGCAAATCAGAATATTAGAATGATTTCTGAAGGACCATGTGACACTGAAGACTGCAGTAATGATACTGAAAATTCAGCTTTGATCACAGGAATAAATTATATTTTATAATATATTTAAATAGAAAACCGTTATTTTTTTAGTAAAAATATTTAAAAATGTTACTGTTTTTGCTGTACTTTGGATCAAATAAATGCAGGCTTGGTAAGCAGAAGATACTTCTTTAAAAATTACTTAGACAATTTTAATCGATATATTGTTTTCTGTGAATGAGTGAACAGTATAATGTTCAAATCATTTTGAAGCAACAACTCTAGGGTACAAGATCCAGTTCTCAAAAGTGAACAATGTGAACAAATGTTCTGTATGTGTTTTATGGCCTTATTCAAGTGATTTAAAAATGTTAGTTTTTCACTAACTACGCATAAACATTGTTTTCTCAAAAACACAATAATGTACATACATGCTGCTCACATATTATTGTAGCCCAGTTTGTGCCGATTACAGTGTTATTAGACTTTAGTCATTTATAATTTTATAAGTAACTGAAAAAAGCACAAATGTCAGGGCATGTCAAAACTTCTCCAGCCCCCCAAAACACCCTCAGACCCCAGGGGGTTAAAGCATCAACATTCACAGAACAGTTATTTTTAACTTAAGCAAGCGGCTGCTGTGTGCATGGTTTGGCATGACAGAATGCCAGCAAAGAGCACTGGATTTAAAATCTCTAAAGACATCTCAGTTCATCGCAATCTCACAAATCTCTGTTATAACACAATAAATATATGCATAATTCATATTTCATAATCTCTACAATTTTTGTGTTATAATGAGAGGATTCATGAGCACGCAAATTTCAGCACTGCATTGCTCAACACGTGTTATAGCCTAAATAGAAACTCTGCATATGCTTGAACCTGTTAATCATTTATATTTTATATTAATTCATGTTGCTTTTATGCAATAAATGAAGAACAATTTATTTGTTTTAGATATTTTATGTTTAGATATTTCTATTTTGCGGGAGTCCCGTGAATCATTTTATTCTCCCACATCCTGCACACACATGAGTCTCTGCACTCACCTATCAAGTCTAGCACACCAGCACTCGCACATCGAGTCCCACGCTGCTCTCTGCTGCGTCGGGTCTTGCGGGAGCAGGTCTATAATCTACTGGCACTTGACTCGACACTGCGTGTGCTACATCCTTTTTAATTCAATTCAATTAAATTCAAGTTTATTTGTATAGCGCTTTTTACGATACAAATCATTGCAAAGCAACTTTTTACAATCTCTAGATCAGTGCTTCCCAAACCTGTCCTGGAGGCCCCCCTGCCCTGCACATTTTGATTGTCTCCCTAATCAGATACACCCAATTTAGTTCTTGCAGTCTCTACTAACGAGCTGATGAGTGGAATCAGGTGTGTTAGATAAGGGAGACATACAAAAAGTGCAGGGCAGGGGGGCCTCCAGGACAGGTTTGGGAAGCACTGCTCTAGATTATAAAACACTGCATTCTGTCAGCAATGTAATGTGGGAGTAACGTATAGAGACCTCGGCTTGTAACTATACTCTAATTACTATTTTGAAAATTATAACATGTTAAATTACTCCTTTACTAAAAAAGTAAAAACAAATTACAGCATTACTTAGTAACGTGTTACTGCCCAGCACTGGTGGCCAGCAATGCAAATTTTGCTTGTCAATTTTATTGCCCTTTTCTCAATGATGTCAGAGGTGCCTGGGCTCCCAAGAGCAATCCCTAGTGTTAGAAACTTCAACACAACGTCTCAGTTCCCTCCATCATTGAACCAGGGTTAACATACATACCTGAGATTATTTTTAAATAGTAATAATATTTCACTTTTTTTTAAAAAAATCAAATAAATGGTGAGCATTTACAAAATTAATTAAATAAATAAATAAATGCTCCCACATTTTAATTTAAATGAACCTGATGTGAAACATATGCAGATCAAGTTCTCAGTCCATCATTCACCTTCAAGTTGTGATTTTGATGATCCGAATGATATCAGAAAAAAAGGAAACTTTAATTAATCAATAAATATTGTTATCATTATTATTATCATCATATAATGAATATAATTTTTAATTCTGAAGGAATTGATCCTCTATAGATTAAATGGATTGGCAGTCATTTGGTGGTACATTATATGCGGTTCTACATTTCATGAAATCAATGATGTCTAAAGACATTTGATACTCATTTGGCTCATAATGGGTGATGCAGATTATGCTTAGATTTCTCAAACACATTTTAGTTTTATTGCAGACTGTTAGCTATTTAATATGCAAATTATTCATCTTAAGTGTCCCCATTGAGAGAACATCAGCTCATAGATGAACATGTTGGCAATTAACAACTTTCTCTGACTGAACGCTGTAATAGTTAATTAGTGTTTGGGTGTAGAAACACATCCCAGTGGCAACTGGACTATCCCATAATTCAGTTCATAATCAGCCCAATGTGTTTTCCCTCTTCATGGCTGACCCAGTCACTGTCTTTGACACTTACAACTCCATAATGCCAAAATATACATCACTAACCTGCTAAATTTGACAAAGCATCCAAGTTAAAAGACCAATATTTACCCCCTTTGACACTGTCAATGTCATCTGTCAATGTTAGCAGGCATCCGCTGATCTATTGGCATGCAAACTCACACTCTGGTGCCCTTTGCATAAGAATGGTTGGCAATAACATCATATTTCTCATCATGAAGTCTGAAATTATCATCACACCAGATTTTGTGAAATAAATCCACCATTAGCACTAATAAAGAGTCTCACGCAAGATATTCATAATAAAGGGACTCGCTCGGCCGAATGGCAGTTAGAAGTGAGGAATTAAGTAAGGCTACTAAATCAAACGGTAAGGTCACTTGAGACTTACACAGAGAAACACAATTATAATTATGAAGGGAGCCTTTTATTTTCCTTCTGGCACCCTGCTTTACTTTAAACCTAATAATACTGATTTATATTTTTCTGTGTTTATATAGCATAAAACATGGATATCAAATTGTTGAATAAACCATTAATTCAAAACAATAGCTAACTATCTATACTGAATAGTGATATGTTGTTTAATAAACTTTGATATGACTCAGAAATATTGAGTTATCTCAGTGAGGGATTCTTTCATTTCCTGTTGACCACACATGCGCAACATCCTATTACAGGAAACAGAAAATATTAGTTCACCTCCAGAGTCTTCAGGTCTGAGTCATTCGTTCTTTTGTCACATGACATGACAGCATTGGTTATAGAAATTAGTTAATGATTTCTTACTTACAAACATGTGCATAATCTTTTTTAACAGTGATGCATTTCTGTCTAAAATTGTAGCTTTTTATTTCTTACAATTTATACTTTATACGTGAATTTCTGTCATGATGGCTTTTTTCCATAACATTGAATGTGAGCAATGAACAGGCCCAGTGTCCAGGGGAGCTTCCCTCCAACCCTGGAATACGATTTTAAACATGGAAACCAATCTAAACCAATCATGATTTCAACCACGGGACACACCCTCAGATCTGATTTGCGCCACCTCAGATTCAGTTTAATGTTTGTAAGTTTGTTAAATACACTGGTGTCTAAGGAAAGCAGCAATAATAATCCTTTCAAATAAAATCTGACAAAATGATTTTGTCAGTACAGACTACATAGCATCAGTTGAAATTAACAAAATTACTTGAAAAAAATAAATAAAAAATATTCATTTTGATGAACAAGATTCAAAGATCCGAACTTCCCATCACTAATACTGAAAAAAAAAAAATAAATTATTAAATATAAATTACATATATATTAAATAAATCTAGATTTGTATTATTTTTGTTTATATTCAATTCTGTTTTCACTTTTCAACTGCCACTGCATCATATTAGTGTGTAGTAATTACTAAAACTCTAAACATGGTTTACTGGGCAATAAACATGATTATAATTATGAAAATTCTGTAAATTATTAAATATAAATTATAGTTACATTAAAAATATTATTTTCAAATGTTTGCTAAATTAATGTATAGATATCATAATTAAATATTTTTGTTATTCCAAATAATAGCTAAATTATTAATTGATTATACTTATATGAAGTATTTCGATTTTTATTATATTTAGTTTATATTAATATATTATTTAGTAATATATATGTATATTACATTTTTTCCCCAAGTGCCATTACGTCATATTTAGTCTCAGACTTCACGCCCACAGACCGTAGGCTGAACGTCTGATGCATATGGCACAAAAAATTGGAAACACTTCAAGAGTTTTGTTACAGAAGGAGACTCACACAGAGGATTAGAAAACACAAGGGTGGTTTATTTTCAGCAAATGAAGCAGGTGGTAATGGCAGGTGAGCTATAAAGTCAATGTAGCAGTCTTTTGGGAAGAAGAGGGATGTAAAACAGTATCTGGTTCTCGCAGGAGATCATGGGAGGGAGACAGAGGACAGCACACACCTCAAATGTTGAGTATACGGAGAATCCACGGTGATAACTGGAAAAAACTAGGGAACAGAACACAGGAGGTAAGTATAGCAGGCAGGCAGGCAGGCAGGCAGGCAGGCAGGCAGGCAGGCCTTTCAATGTATCTCACAGATAGCATCGAGAAAGTCCACTTTATAGAAATGAGACCAGACACTGGAGTGAAGTGAGGTATGTGCTTTTGTATGGGTGATGATGAGATTGCCAATTACCAACAGGTGTGTGCAATCAATAATCAGGTGATGGTGTTTGCTGTGATTGGGTGGTGGCTGAGCCTGGCCGATCTGTGACAAGTTTCAATTATACCGGGTTTCCGGAAGATGTGTGTGACGAGTTCTTTAACGTTCCACCTGGAAACAAAGATGCTGTGACACCAAAGCCCCTCATGGTAGAAGAAAGCAGTCATGCTTACAGCTGTGACAACTGAATAATTATCAGGATCAACTAAACACTGGATTTTCAAAAGTATGTGAAAATTTTTAAGTTTGCAGCATAGACTCTTTAAAATATGTCCAAGAGTTTTACACAGCAGTCTGTTATTGTGGGGACATTTCCATGCCCCTAAATGTGACGTGGCACAAAATAAATTGTGATTGGTTGCTTTACCTGTAGGTCATATGGCTTCTTGGGCGGTCCTTGTCCATTCAAAGTGGCAAAGGATCACAGACCTTCTGCCGTCAGTCTGAAGGTCTGGCTATGCGAGACTACATCATATTAGTATGTAAAACTCCATTAAGAGCCGGGGGGTGAAAACTTTTGAACAGGATGAAGATGTCCAAATTTGTTCTTATTTTGTTGAAATATCTTCTTCTTTTTTTCCTTCTTTTTTTTCTGTTATTTTTTTACTGCCCTTCAGAAGCAATAGAAGATACGTGCATGTCTCCTGGAAGACAAATTAACTACAATTTACCTTGATCTTCAAATTTAAAAACAAGTTGAAAAGATGGATCTCAAAATCATACAGTCACTGCTGGAAAGGGCTCAAATATGCAAAATATCCTGGAAAACTGAAGAATCTGCAGGACCTGGAGGATTTTTCTGAAGAACATTGCTCAGTTTAACTGTTCAGAACAAACAAGGGACTCAAGAACAACCATCAAAAAAAAAAAAAAAAAAAAAAAAATCATGGATTATCCATGTAACCACACACAGTATTAAGAACCAAGGGTTCCCAAACTGGAGAACCGAATGGAGTTCGGAATTGAGTTATGAATGAATGAACAGAATGAAATTATTTTATTAATTTCAGCAATTTTTTTTTATTTATTTATTGTTTTTTTCTTGTGGACTAAATGTTAAAAAAAAAAAAAAAAAAAAAAAAAAATTACAATATCTTACTCAGGACAGTAATAAGTACGGCAAAGATTCCGGGATGGTCTACTGCTTCCGGTTAGAACTCGAAGTGCAGATCGATGCACACTCTAATGGCTAATATTGCCCACAACACATTGCGTGGTGGGCGAGGATTCAATTAGAACTACAAACACGCATTAAAAGTGTTACAAAACTGCAAACATGGTGGATATACGTGACCAACGGACAGGTAGATAAACAGATTTGAGTAATAAATAATCAATGTCTAACCTTATGAAAAAATATACATGTAATGTTATCCACGTTATTTTTCATCTGTAGCAACACTGTGAACTTTTATAATGATACATTTGGTTTTTCATTTGGAACGTTTAAATGCATCATTATGCAAACACATGAGCAGAGTTCTCGGCATGATAGACCCGTGACTAGCAGATCAACGCATTTCTCTCCAATACGGTAGGAAATCAAATTAAACAAAATGTGAATGATGTTAACAAGATGATTGACAGGGCAGTTTAAACAGTGACAGGATGCACGTAACTAAGCAACAGAGCATCTGTTAGTGGTAGTATCTTCCAAAGCTTGACTACTATTCTTCTACATACTCAAAAGCATGTACCTTTTCTACACAAAAAGAATACATACTTTTAGGGCATAGTATAAGTAGGCGAATTGGGATGCAGCAATACTCTTTGAGAGAACAGTCAATCAGCGGAAGTTAAGAGCAGATCGTAAGGGTATTTATTTCTTGTCTCATTAGTGTTTAGCGCAGTTGTCAGTGCTAGGAAATGCTTCTTTGTTTACTGTGTTGAGACATGCCTGTGTTTGGTCTCGTACTCTATCGCATACCTTGTCGGTGTAGTATGCTTGCTTAAAATTTATTTGTGATAAACAGAAAAGTGTGTTCAGCTGAATTCAATTTCCGTTTTGTCTGAGGGATATAAAAAAGATTAGTATATTGCGGCAGCGGTCATGGCAGCCCTCCTGTTAAGCCCTCCTAGTGTGAAGACCGAAGAGTGGCAGGGACACCGGCAAGGGATACAAGTATCGCTTTTGATTCATCCTTTTTCCTACTATTTGTTTCACCTGTTTCAGTTTTTATAACTAATTCTTACTATGTGTTTCCAGATCCCTACTACCACTCGCAAGTCATGTTTCACACACTGTGGGCAGCGCAATCCTAACAACCTGCACACTTTGCCTATGTCTGCTAATACACTACTTTCTTTATCTATTGGTCTCTGGAATTGCCAGTCCACTGTAAACAAAGCCAATTTCATTACTTCTATTATTAGTCATTCAAAGCTAAATCTCATGGCCCTGACAGAGACCTGGATCAAACCAGAGGACACTGCTACACCTGCAACACTCTCCAATAATTTCTAATTTTCCCACTCCCCCTGTTTGAATGGAAGAGTTGGAGGTACTGGTCTGCTTATCTCTAATGATAGGAAATTTAATCTTTTAACATCTTTGGGTAATCAACAGCTCATTTGAATCTCATTCAGTTACTATTACCTGCCCTCTTAAAATCCATTATGTAGTTGTTTACCGACCCCCAGGACCACTAAGTAACTTCTTGTTTGAATTAGATGTGTTGCTCTCAACCTTTCCTGAGGATGGTACTCCCCTAGTTATGCTTGGAGACTTCAACATCCACCTAGATAAATCTCAGGCTGCAGACTTCCACACTCTGCTTGCCTCTTTAGACCTCAACCGAGTGTCAACTACTGCTACTCACAAATCAGGCAATCAACTGGACCTTATTTACACGTGACAGTGCTCCACTGATCATGTACTGGTTACTCCACTGCACACCTCGGATCACTTCCTCCTTACTCTTAACCTCAACATGGTTCCTGACACAACACATACCCCTTCACATGTCATCTTTTGACGTAACCTACACTCACTCTCACCCTCCCGGCTATCTACTATGGTTTCATCTTCGCCTCCTTCCCCTAAACTGTTAGCATCTTTTTATGCTAACAGTGCTACTGATACTTTCTGCTCTACTCTTACATCTTGTTTAGACACTGTTTGCCCCTTGTCTTCCAGGCCAGCCAGTACCACCCCTTCTGTCCCTTGGTTATCTGATGTTCTCTGCGAACATCGTTCTAAGCTCATGGCTGCTGAAAGGATGTGGCGCAAATCCAAAAATCCTACTGACCTTAATGTGTATCAGTCACTCCTCTCTTCCTTCTCTGCTAATATATCCACTGCTAAAAGGACATACTACCATAAAAAAATAAATAAATAACAATTCTTCTAACTCTCGCATGCTCTTTAAAACATTTTTCTCACTCCTTTGTCCTCCTCCTCCCCCTCCTGCATCAACTCTAAAAGCTGATGTCTTTGCCATGTTTTTCATTAAAAAAAATTAAAAACATCAGTGCACAATTTTCCACACCACAATCTGTCAAGCACATCTTACCAGCAAACATACACTCGTTCACATCCTTCTCTTCACTCTCTGAGGCAGAAGTATCCAAATAATCATCCTACTACTTGTCCGCTTGATCCTATTCCATCTCATCTCCTTCAAGCCATTTCTCCTGCAGTTGTACCTGCACTCACTCACATTATTAACATATCCTTTCACACTGGTGTTTTTCCCTCAACATTTAGACAGGCTTGTATAACCCCAAGAAACCCATCTCTGTTAATTACAGACCGGTTTTCATTCTTCCTTTCATGGCAAAAACACTTGAACGAGCTGTGTTGAACCAAGTCTCTGCCTTTCTCTCACAGAACAACCTCCTTGACAGCAACCAGTCTGGTTTTAGAAGTGGACATTCAACCGAGACTGCCTTGCTCTCATTTGTTGAAGCCCTAAGACTGGCAAGAGCAGATTCCAAATCTTCAATACCTAACTTGCTGGTTCTGTCCGCTGCTTTTGACACTGTTAACCGCCAGATCTTCCTGTCAACCCTATTGGCAAAGGGCATCTCAGGAACCGCACTCCAGTGGTTTGATTCTTACCAGATAGGTCCTTCAAAGTAACTTGGAGAGGTGAGGTGTCCAAATCACAGCATCTAACTGCTGGGGTGCCTCAGGGTTCAGTTATTGGACTACTTATTTTATCTGTCTACATGGCATCATTAGGTTCTGTCATTCAGAAACATGACTTTTCTTATCACTGCTATGCTGATGATACTCAACTCTACCTCTCATTCCATCCTGATGATCCGACGATAGCTGCTTGCATCTCAACTTGTCTAACAGACATTTATTGCTGGATAAAGGACCATCTCCTTCAACTCTACCTTGCAAAGACAGAACTGCTTGTGGTTCCAGCAAGCACATTGTTTCATCACAATTTCACCATCCAGTTAGGCAGATCAACCATAACTCCTTCAATAACAGCCAGAAACCTTGGAATTATGATTGATTTCTCAGACCACATTGCTAAAACTGTCCGGTCCTGCAGATTTGCTTTATTCAACATCATGAAGATCAGGCCCTTTCTTTCGGAACATGCTTCACAACTCCTTGTTCAAGCTCTTATTCTGTCCAGGCTGGACTATTGCAATGCTCTCTTGGCAGGTCTTCCAACCAGTTTTATCAAACCTTTTCAATTAATCCAGAATGCGGCAGCAAGATTAATTTTTAATGAGCTAAAAAGAATGCATGCCACACCTCTGTTTATCAATTTGCACTGGCTACCAATAGCTGCTCGCATAAAATTCAAGGCATTGATGTTTGCCTGCAAAACCACCACTGGCTCTGCATCCCTTTACCTAAATTCACTACTTCAGACTTATTTGCCCTTTAGAAGCTTGCGTTCTGCAAGTGGACGTCACTTGATTGTGCCATACCAAAGAAGCATAAAATCACTTTTACAGACATTTAAATAAATGCTCCCTCCTGGTGAAAGGACCTGCCCAACTCAGTCCGAGCAGCTGAGTCCTTAGTCATCTTCAAGAATCGGCTAAAAACACATCCCTTCCATCTCTATTTGACCCTCAAACTCTAGCACTCTCTATTCTAATTCTATTAAAAAAAAAAAAAAAAAAAAAAAAAAAAAAAAAAAAAAACCTTGTCCCTTTTAGACTTGCACTCTATTCAATTGCTGTTTGTTTTCTTTAAAAAGCAAACAAACAACAACAAAAAAACTAACACTAGCTTTCTGATATTTTTGTATTCTGTCTGTTTTCTTTTCATTTATAATACAATTAACAAAAGCAAAAAGACCTCTAACACTAACTTGCTCTATTCTTTTTCTATTCTGTCTGTTTTCTTTTTATTCATTTTATTAGTTAAAAAACTCTTGGTACATGTACTGCATTAAGCTAACTGAGAATTGTTATAGCACTTGTATATCATTGGTCTTTTGTTGATTTTGATTGCTTCCATTGTCCTCATTTGTAAGTCGCTTTGGATAAAAGCGTCTGCTAAATGACTATATATATATATATATATATATATATATATATATATATATATATATATATATATATATATATATATATATGTATGTATGTATATATGATAACACTTTATTTTAGGATCTCTTAACTAGTTGCTTATTAGCATGCATATTACTAGAATATTAGCCATTTATAAGAACAATTTAAGCACATATTAATGCCTTATTCTACATGACCTTATTCTGTATCCCTAATCATACCCAATACATAAACTTAACAACTACCTTACTAACTATTTATAAACAGTGAATTAGGAATTTACTGTTGGAAAAGTCATAGTTAACAGTGAATTAGTGTTACCTATTCTAAAGTGTTATTATAATAGTGTTCTCATTATAATGTTGTGTATATGACAGTCCCAGTCATAGTAATTAATATTCTCCATTGTAGTTGTACTGCTTGCGCTGGATGCTAAAGGTAATCACCGTACAATGAAGTGCTTTACTGAAGCACAATTTAACCAAATGCATCTTATACAAGATAAATAATATACGATATATATAAACCGGCTGAAATGTTTTGAAATCACTCGTACCCTATCTGATCGAAAAAATGTCCATTCTTTCACTCTGCCTTTGTCAGTTTGAGTCTTGTTAAAGTTTTAAATCCCTGCCGCCAAAATGCTCCTCTGTCAGTCATGGATTATGGAAAGTGAAACTTAAATCTATAGGGGTGGTTGGATTTATTCACACGTTAACATATTTATTTAAAATTTCTTTCTTTTCAGATTATTTTTTACTGGCTGTATATTAACTCTGGAGAAAACTGGTAGTTCTATGTGAAATCAGACATTTGAAGACCCCTATATAGCCAAAATGGCATGATCATAACACCCCATGAATACTCGACTGTGAGGTTGATAGTCGAATCAGGCTCCTCCTATCAAATCATCGAATCATTGACTATTCGGGGTCATATATATATATGAAGAGTTTGCTTCCAAAATGCTATAAATCCATTTTGATTAATTTGAGTAAAAATGTGTTTGCTTTACCAAGAAAGTGGCAATATGAAAATGTCTCCAGGTTACGTATGCCTCAAGAAATGCTTTGGGAATGCTCTTGCATGACCACGTTCTGAAGTATGTGTAAAATCAGCCCAATGGAGCAGCGAGATGTCACAAGCTGGGTGACGTGAGCAGCCAGGATGTATAAAAGTGCATCCTGGAAAGCGCAAGTTAGCTTTGATGAAGTAGCGCCTGCAGGGATGGAGGGAGTATGGCAAAGAGACGCAGCGTCTCGTTCCCTCGGAAAACCATGAACAACAAAACCAACCTTGACACACTAACCTTCAGGAACTCGAGCTGCATCGAGAAATGCTTTGGGAACAAGAATACCCACTGTGCCATACTAACAAGTCCCTGCCTGTGTGTATCTCTTGAGCACATCATGAAGAGAGAACTTGGGACTCTGGGGTAGATGACAGGTCTTGGTTATAGAAGTGGACAAAAGTGTGCGGAAAGGACAAGCCCGCCACAGCACAAATATCCTGCAAGGCCACACCCAAGTTGAAAGACATGGAGGCCGCCATACTCCTGGTCCAGTGGGCTCTGAACCCAATAGGTGACGGGAGGCCAGAGGACTCGTAGGCTAGTGAGATGGCCTCGACCACCCACCTACCAAGAACCATACTGGGCTGGCCAGAATGGGGCTACTAGCAGCAGACAGACCCCGCCCCGGTGCACTATCTCCAGAACTCCTGGGAGTAGAATGATCGGGGGGAAAAGCGTACAGATGAAGCCTCGTCCACGTCTGCAACATGGCATCCAGCCCAAGTGGAGCTGGATGCGTGAGAGAGAATCAGAGCGGACAGTGTGTTGTTTCCTGCGACGCAAATAGATCCACTTCCGCCTAGTCAAACTCGTTCCAAAGGAGCTCCACCACCTCTGGGTGGAGTCTCCACCCCTCCGGGCCTCAGCCCCTGCCTCATCAGGATGTCTGCCCCCTGATTGATATACCCAGGGTTGTGTAGCGTATGAACTAGATCATGATAACACATTCATTCTAATATTCAGAAAGATTTTTAATCTACTGACTGACCTCATGTAAATCACAGCTTAGAGCCAATGAGTCTGCATCAAACTGTGTCTTTGACACCTTTATGGGCCTGTTTGAGCATCACCAGGAACACCTCTACATTCCTAGCTCTGACTCATAAGCTTCAAAGAGATCTTAATCAGCTTCAATGGCCAAAGCATGCAGAGGAAAAGATCTCTCCATGCCGCTCACACACATATATACACACACACACACACACACACACACACACTCAAACCTTCTTGCATTTAACTCAGGATATAAGCCATTCCAAATGTATACAATATATTCCTGTGCATTTGTATGTTTCCCAGCTCATATTAGCATAGTTATGATTCTCTAGTCATGTTAGTTGACCTCTAAGGGCCTATATTCAAGCATAAGAATGTATTTTTATGTTTATATCTGTCTTGCATATCTTTCTTGGTACCTAATTAAACCTCTCGGTTTGCCTTAGCTAAATATATCTACTATGTGAGCCTAAAATGCATCATACTATTTTTACCATAGTTTGGGTTACCAGATAACCAGTTCATCACGCCATTCATAAAATATGCAAATCAGGTGTCATTGAGACAAAGAAACGCTGAAACTATATGCCTTGTTATTGGTCAATCCAACCAAAAGGGGTGTTACCGGGAAACCAGATAAAAACTCTTCCACACCCAAAAAGTGAGCTTCTCTTAACTTGCGGTACCCTGGAGACACGCATCACCTTGGACACCACATCTTCTGGCAGTTTTCAGCAACTTTGTTGATTCACTTCAGAGCAGTCAACCCATGGATGAAATGACGAAGGTTTCACTCCTAACAGGATTCAACAGGAATCTACGCATTATACATGCACCGGGACAATTTACTCAGCAGCTACAGAACCAATGCAAGTAACCGCTTGTTAACCATTTAGATGCGCTTCTAGGCTTTGACCCCTTTTAATTAAGGTGATGAGATTATTTGATGGTTCTTAACAGGTTGTGATTTAGTTTATGAGTAAATACTGCCTTGACTCTCCACTCTCTTGCGCGTGAGCGTTCGCTCTCTCTCTCTCTCTCTCTCTCTCTCTCTGCTGCACACTCTCTCTCTCTCTCTCGCTCTCTCTCTCTCTATCCATGCCTTCTTTGCGTTGGCATCCATGTTTAATGTGTGTATGTTTGTGTCTAGTCAGATGTTGCATGTTCCCCTGTAGTGTAGTTTAATAAACATCCATACGTATTCACACTTGGTTGTCTGTGTTTGCTGCTCACAGGACGAGGTCACTTTAACGTTCCGGTTTTGTTACATGCTCTGGGAGCAATGTATTAGTAGTAAAATTATTTTTCGTGGCCAGAGAAATAATTTTACTTAGAGTCAATAAACGATTAACACTGTCCACCCTGCGGATAAACAAATCATTTTATTGTACTATTAATGCTATAATGCTACAAGTAATTCCTGAAGATGAATGTAGTTAATAATAACCCGTTATGATTAATTATGTACATCTCACTTTGAGCTAATTTGTTACAGTTGTATAATGCTCTTAGTGAGAGGAGCTTCCTCTGAGCCCACAGAAGGATCTGGCACACCAGCTTGTACAAGGGGCGGGTAAGCAGACCCCCCTGACGATTGATGTAGGAGACCACCGATGTAGATAAAGCACATGATGTCCCCACAGGACTGGAAGGGAGTGTCTCAGAGCTCGAAACACGGCCAGCATCTCCAGGCAGTTTATGTGCCACATGAGATGATAGCCTTCCCACAGACCCTGGGCAGAGCAGCCATTCATGACCGCCCCCCAGCCTGTGAGAGAGGCATCTGTCATTAGTGTTACACGATGAAAGGAGCCCCTAACATCAGGGCTTGAACTAGGAACCAACATTTCGTCCACATGTCCAAGGCTCGTAAGCATCACCATGTGACCTTGTTCATGCGAAGCAGATTCCCCTCGTGGAAAATCCCTTGGTTCTGAGCCACCACTGCAAGGGTCTCATGTACAGCAGTCCAAAAGGTATCACATTGGATGCTGCTGCCATAAGACCCAACAGCCTTTGAAACTGTTTGACATTGAGTGACTGGGCTTCTCTTACTCTCTTGACTGTTGTGAGGATTGACTCGACACGAGCAGGAGACAAACGTGCCTGCATCGTGGTTGACTCCCACACCACGACTAAACAAGGTCCTCTGTAGTGGAAAAAAACACATTGTTCTGGGTGTTTAGTCTTAACCCAAGCTCTCCCATATGGGCGAGGATGACATCTTGATGCCGAGCCGCCATCTGCTCCAATTGAGCTAGTATTAACCAATCGTCTATGTAATTGAGTATGCAGATGCCCTGGAGTCGCAGAGGAGCCAGAGCAGAATCCACACACTTCGTGAAAGTGCGGGGTGAGAGTGACAGGCCAAAGGGAAGAACTTGATATTGGTATGCTTCACCCCCGAAAGCAAACCTCAGGAACTTCAAGTGATGAGGAAGGATGGAAACATGGAAATAAGCATCTTTGAAATGTATCATAATAGTCCAGTCCTTGGACTGGATCTGAGATACTATCTGCTTGATAGTGAGCATCTTGAACCAAAGTCGTTTGATAGCATGGTTCAGAAGACAGAGATCTAAGATCGGACGCAACCCCCCATCCTTGTTCAGAATGATGGAGTAACGATTGTAGAACCTGGACGCTCTCAAGGGAGGCGGAACACATTCTATGGCTCCCTTCCTCAAGAGACTATCTACTCCTTGTTCCATAACCAGAGCCTGCTCAGGGGCCCACTAGTGTGGGAATGGCCCTGTTGAAATGTGGCGGATGAGAACCGAAATGGATTCTGTAACCTTTCTCTACAATCTGCAGGACCCATTTTGAGACATTTGGTAGAAGTTTCCACGCTGCCAAAAAATCTAGAGGCTGGCCTCTGATGTTATTAGAGGTGCCAGTTCAGTGCCCTGAAGTGGATGACTGGCAGGGAACGACCGTCCTGACTGCTGTAGCACCCTCACTTGAGGGGATGAGCTCACCCATGCCGTACCATCGCTGGGCGGCAGCTGGGAATTTTGCTCATCGGAGATCATTGATCCCTGAAGCACCGAGGGTGGCAGGGGTATCAGTGAATCTCTGTGAGGGCACTGAGGAGGATCAGGCACCGTATACTGAGGTGTTATCCTTTCCTCCCCAGGTGGGGCTTCCCTCAGGGAACTGATAATGTTGGCAACAGGACCACTTAGTTAAGTTCCTCTTAGACAAAATAATGGTCCGCAGATCCGTTTTTGGTCTAGAAGACCTCGAATGATAGCGTCGCCCAGACCCCCGTTCTTTCTGCAGAGGGGTGCGGGTTGCAACACTCTGTTTTTGAGACTGGCGGTATGAGGAGCTTGACAGCTGGGTCTGCTCCCGCTCAGCAGCCCCAATGAGCCTGGGAGTGACGAGGGAGGAGATGCTGGAACGTCGCTGCATGCTTTCCTCGCCTCCTGAAACCTCTCCAAGACAGTGTTGACAGTGAAGGCTGTGATCTGGATCTCAGAAAATGCTTGTCTAATTTACTTTTAGGATGAGCGTCCTGTTTCTCGGCTGGCCAATCAATATTTAATTTAGCTACAGCATGAGTCACAACCTCCACAAGCTCCTCATATGCGAGGGACTGTGGTGGCGAGTCCACAGTCTCCTCCATCTCAACATTCATCACATCCACCTCCTCGGAGGAAGATAGATGAAGTGTAGTCATGACAACTTGTAGTCATGACAATCAGCCCCCTTGAGAGCTGACCATGCATGCTCCTCTCCTAAACAAACAACACACAAGGTGTGTATCCCCCGCTGACAGATATCGTGGGCAGGGAGGAACACAACGTCTGAAATGCCATTCGCTTGCCATAGATTTTGACCTCGCTTTAGACATGCTTTTGAATTAAGTGCTTGTGGACTGACAGACAATAGTAAATAGGACTAACACATACAGAGAGCACTACTGAAGAGCAGAACCTAACTTGCGCTCTACCGGATGCACTTTTATACTTCCTGGTTGCTCACGTCACCCTGCTCGTGACATCTCGCTGCTCCTTTGGGCTGATTTTAGACATACTTCAGAACGCGGTCACGCAGGGGCGTTCCAAAAGCGTTTCTCGATGCAGCTTGAGTTCCTAAAGGGGAACCACTATTTTCTGTTTCAAACTTTCACATGGAATCTTTAGGTTATAATAACATTAAAAATTCAAATCCAGATTTTGATTTTCAAAGATTTGTTATAAAATTTTAATATTTTTTTCCAAAAATGCAAAAAATCCATGTCAAGGTTTTTTTTTTTTTTTTTTTTTTTTTTTTTTTTTTTTTTTTTTTTTTTAAATGCAATAAATCAATTGAATCAATAAAAAAAGTTATTTCGTATTTCGTTATTTCATATTGTTGAAAATACACAACAAAGGTAATCCACATATGACAGCTTCTGAACTTTGTCAATGCTAATCTTATATACAGGCACTGGACTAAAAATATATTCAATCAGTCTTTGCTCCCAAAATGAATTCAGCGGGTCATCTTGTTAATCCTATGAATTAATTACAGCAACAAAAGAAAATGTAATCATTTACAAGAACATGAACAACAATTTCACATTAGACCACAGAAATTCCAAAATTAAATTTCCCTTACATTCAGCTCCAAAAGTGCATTCATTTTTGCCATGTTATATTCATTTAAGTTGACTAGTGCTATACGCTGTATAAACAAAACATTAATGGCATTAATAAAAACACTTACACTGACAAGCTACGCAATATCACGTTCATAATCGAATGCGACTCATCTGCGATTACAAACGCGATATTGCATAACTTTTCAGTGATGTACGGCTCTGTGTATTAAATGCCGCTCCAAAGCATGCGATGGGATGCCGAATGCCGGGTGTATTCTAAGTGCTGCCAATACTGTCTAGAGTGCGTGGAATGGTGCACTGTGATTGGTTGAGTGGATATATCGCGTTCTGCAGAGAAAGGAGACTTTCGTTTGTTGCGGTTTGGAAAAAAGGGAGAAAACATGACATAATAACTCGGCGGATATCGTATTTTTCAATACCAACCAGATACTATACTGATTTTGGGGGAAACTTTTTTTTTTTTTTTAAATGGCATTCATCGCGGTTTTACGGAAGTTCTAAGCGGCCATGCATTGTAATTTTTTTTCTTTTTGTTTTCTCGTTATAACGACTTAATTTTCTCGTTATCTCGACATAACGAAGTTCGTTTTCTCGTTATAACGACTTAATTTTCTCTAAGAATTTACAAAACTGCGCCAACAGGTGGCACTATAGACCTGAATATAACTGATGGGGTGTTGTATACTATCCACTTTACTGTACGCGGACCTTCCTCGTGATCGCTATAATTTGTGCAGTCTTGTTTATTACTGACATTTAATTAATTCATAAATGTTAAATGCTTGAATCAATATGAATATTTTGTGTATTAAGTTCCTGCTAGATGCATGAGTTTCACCAACGCATTCTGTTTCATCAATAACTGCTTATCAAAACCAAGGTTGACATCACTGTATTCTGTTTGCACCCAATATATATTATATTTGTGCTTCTTTTAGGCTCATGATTAATTTAAATTTCATTTTAATTTAATGATTAGGTAGTTAATAAGCGGAGATGTTCTGTTTATCTACAGTAGGACGGGATTTAACGATGTAGGCTGATGTGCTTCTTTTCCTTATTACTAATCTTTATTGTTAACCATATTGATGAGAAATGTGATGTAAATGTAAAATCCATAGGCTAATTTAATTCAGTTTTGTTCTGTAATGTTGTAATGGTTTTTTTCTACACACACACACACATACACTACACGTACACATGAACGCTCTTTTCAAACAGAAGCTTATAACACACATGATATCTGCCACATAATGACTACTACAAATTACAAATTATATATAATTTTATTTCATATAAAGGGAAAATTAAAAGGGAGTTTAATCCAAGCAGCTCTAATGGCGCCGGTGTTGCCATTTAAACATGTTAATTACAAAAACAAAACGTTCGTTGTACTGTCTCTGGAAAAAATCAACAGTGATTGATCAGCCTTTATTTATACAGTATTGTAGACGTTATTATTACCTAGGCGAAGCAAAATTTGCTGAAATATAGGCTACAGTAAGAGTGTCCATCAGATGCCTGTCAAAGTTGAGTTCGTTACTATAGCAACAGTAAAACTTTCATGTCGTTATAACGAGAAAACAAACTTTCGTTATGTCGAGATAACGAGAAAATTAAGTCGTTATAACGAGAAAACGACTTTCGTTATGTCGAGATAACGAGAAAATTAAGTCGTTATAACGAGAAAACAAAAAGGAAAAAAATTATAATGGATGGCCGCTTAGAGCTTCCGTACGGTTTGGAACCAAACTATATATATATATATCACGTAATAATAAATCTGCTAAGGGCTTATAATGAAACAACAGTTTTAAAAAGCGATGTTTCATTATTATTTACACAGGATCTGTATAATAATAATAATAATAATAATAATAATAATAAATTACTTGCTTTTGTAAAAGTCAATGAATAACATTGGTAATGCTGATAACACATGTTATCGTGTCCTTCAAAAACTTAGGCTGGCTGTTGGCTGGAATATTAGAACTAAAAGCATTGACATAACAGTCTCATGGGCATCAGTTACTTCACTGAATACTTGCTGTCTATGAAATAAATAATAATTACCTTAATATCTGTCTGTCTGTCAAATAATTTGAATTTCATAACAGCAGTGTCTGTCAAAAGAAATAATGTGCACAATACATCAAAGAATTGGATAATTTATATGGCTCACACAGAGAGCTTTATGTGGCTCAAACAATAACACAAGTTTGGCCTGGACTCTTTAACCAATGACAGGTGGCTTTGTACTATTTAAAGTGCACACTTCACTGTTAATCACTGCTGTATCAGTGAAGGGCTGAAGCAGAAGCATGGAGGCAAACATTTATATATGAAACAGATCAGAAGTGTGCTGAGAGAGAAAGTAATAAGGTGAAGTAATCTGATCAACTGACATTTGCATGTTTTCCATTTGAACCAATACGCAACCTGGGAAAACAACAATGAAAATTCAGCATCGCGTTAGTTCAGTCAGGCCACGTTAGTCACGCTTGCATCAGCCGATAGTCAGCTGTTCCTGACGTGTACCAATCCAGTCTTGACACCTATCATATGCGGTCTATTTAAATTCCCATTCTTCAGCGTCTCTTCCGTTGCATCGCTGCTTGCAATTAACTCCCTCCTCCAACCCCAACTCCACCAACTTTGTTCTTTCTTTACAGTCTCTTCATTGGAAGCAGTCTTTATCACATTTTGTTTACAACTCATGTAATTGTAAATTGTAATTATGTATGCATATAATGGTTCTGTTCTGTACTCCAGAGGGGTTTGTCTTGCTGCTCTCCCCGCTCTGTCCAAGCATGGCTGCATGGACAGGCATGTGGAGTCTTGCCCAGAACATAACCATACCGCCAACAGTAACTGTATGCAATATAATTGTCATAAATATACTTGACGGAAGTGGTATAGTGTTATAGTGTTCAAGTTCATGTTCAAGTTCAAGTTCAAGTTGAGCTTTATTGTCATTCCGCTACATGTGTGGACATACAGTGGAATGAAATGTCGTGCATGGTGCTACATAAATACAGACATACAACAATGAAGTAAAACAGTATAAACCTATACACAACTATCCTAAGCTAAAAAATAAATATTCTGATTGCTTCTATTGTTCTCATTTGTAAGTCGCTTTGGATAAAAGCGTCAGCTAAATGATTAAATGTAAATGTAAATGGTGAGAATGGGTTGAGAATGGGTGGAGGGATACTTGCTCTTTTCAGTCAGCTGAGAAAGTGTAGCCGCTGCTGTGCCTTCTTGGAGAGTGACATGATGTTGGTGGTCCAGGTGAGATCCTCTGTGATGTGCACCCCCAGGAATTTAGTGCTGCTGACTCTCTCCACAGTCAAGCTATCGATGGTCAGTGGGGGGTGGTCAACGGAGTTTCTCCTTAAGTCCATCACAACATCCTTTGTCTTCTCCACATTGAGGGACAGGTTGTTAGTGCCACACCATTCAGCCAGCTGTGCCACTTCCTCTCTGTATTGCATTTCATCGCTGTTGCTGAAGAGACCTACCACCGTTATCTCATCTACAAACTTGATGACGTGGTTGGAGCTGAACTTGGCAGTGCAGTCGTGGGTCAGCAGCATGAAGAGCAGCAGGCTGAGCACACAGCCTTGTGGAGAACCTGTGCTCAGTGTGGTAGTGCTCGAGGTGTTGTGGCCGACACGGACTGACTGAGGTCTTCCAGTTAGAAAGTCCAGGATCCAATTACAGAGGGAATTATTAAGGCCCAGCAGGTTTAGTTTCTTAATGAGCTGTTGTTCTTAATGAGCATTCTGACATAGGAGTCTTTATTTTCTAGGTGGGTAAGAGCCAGGTGGAGGGTGGAGGAAATTGCATCGTCTGTAGATCGGTTTGGACGATATGCAAACTGGAGCGGATCGAGGGTGTTGGGGAGGCTGGTTTTTATGTTGTACATGACTAATCTCTCAAAGCACTTCATCATGATTGGAGTCAGTGCTATGGGACGGTAGTGATTTAAACAGGACACAGGTGATTTCTTTGGTACAGGTATGATGGTTGTGGATTTGAAACATGTGGGGACGACTGCCTGGCTCAGCGAAGTGTTGAAGATATCTGTTAAGACATCTGACAGCTGTGCAGCACAGTCTTTCAGTACATGGCCAGGTATGTCGTCAGGACCCGCAGCCTTGCATGGGTTAATCCTAGATAGGGTCTTCCTTACATCAGCTGGAGACAGACAAAGCACCTGGTCGTTGGGAGGTATGGGCAGTTTTTGTGCAGCTGTGTCATTCAAACCATGCATTTCAAACCATGAATAAAAGTGGTTGAGTGCATCCAGGAGTGATGTGTCATTATCACAGGCCTTTGGCGGGGGCTTGTAGACCGAGATGGTCTGAATGGCTTGCCACAGGCTCCATGTGTCTCTGCTGTGTGTGAAGTGATTGCTGATTTTTTTGAGCATATGACCGTTTTGCATTTTTGATGCCACAGGACAGATTGGCTCTTGCTGTTTTTAGGGCTGCTTTATCTCTTGATCTGAATGCTTCATCTCTGGTCTTTGGCAGCCCACGAACCTCTGCTATCATCCACGGATTTTGGTTTGCACGTGTGGTGATGGTCTTGGTGACTGTAACATCATAAATGCACTTTTTGATATAAGCACTCACAGTTTCAGTGTACTCCTGCAGGTCTGTGAGGTTGTTGTAGGTGGCTGTCTCTTTAAACATGTTCCAGTCTGTGCACTGAAAGCAGTCCTGTAGTTTTGAGGTAACATCATCTGGCCAAACTGTGATGAGTTTTTGAACCGGTTTGGTGAGTTTCAGACGTGGTCTGTATGCTGAAATTAGCATAACAGAGATGTGATCTGAGTACCTGAGGTGGGGGCAGGGTAAAGCCTTGTTGCAAAGTTCACATGTTGGTAGCACTTTGGCAAAACTGTCTTTATGTTTAAGTCACTGGCTATTATGAAAAAGCTGTCTGGGTTATTTGTTTGTTGTTCGCTGATGGCACTCTACAGCTCGTGAAGCACGTCCTTCGTGTTAGCACACGGGGGGATGTAAACTGCCACAATAATAATGGCCGTGAACTCTGACGGCAGATAGAACGGTCGACACTTCGGAAACATAAACTCCACCAGCGATGAACAGTGTTTTGTCACTACCACAGCATTATTACACCACTCTTTGTTGACATACACACACAATCCACCACCGCGAGACTTACCAGACTGTTCTTTGTCCCTGTCTGATCGATAGCAGGCAAGTCCATGTAGCTGAATAGCGGAGTCAGAAAAGTTGTCGTTCAGCCATGTTTCAGTGAAAACAAACACACAACAATCCCTTGTTTCATGCTGTGCAGACCGACTGAGTTGAATTAAGTCCAGTTTATTTTCCAGAGAGCGAACATTTGACAGCATGAGTGGTGGAATCGCTGGTCTAGTGGGGTTAGCCCTTAGCCTAGCTTGCGTGCCTCCACACATTCTGCGCTTCTGTCCCCTCTCACACCGCCGGCGTCACCGTTTTGTGCGTGTAGCGTCAGTAGGCAAGGCCACGGTCTCGGGGTTCGGCTTCAGCAGCAGACAGAGGCCTCTTAGCTTCTCAGTAGTCTCCGGCGAAAGCTGTTGTTTGTACACACTGCCGATTTCCAAAAGGCTCTGTAGATCATAGATGTGTTTCCGAATGTTTATCTGATGATTTTGCGATAAGGTGAGACTGTTCGAAGACGAGGAAACGAGACTGCCCTTAACAAAAAGTAGTATACTTCAAGTTTGTTTTATTAAGTATACTTAAATAAAGTTTAAGTATATTTTAAGTATATTTTTAAGTATACTTTATTTAGCAAGTATACAAATATCAGTGTTCTAGTAGCTGAATAGCTACAGTAGTACAGTAGTTTACTTGTAAGTGTACTGTTTCAATACTCCTTGGGACTAAATTGGCCCACATTCTAGTTTAGAAAAGTATACTTTTAAGTATACTTTAAGTATAACAGTAACAAACTTTGAGTACACAACTAGTTTACCTCTATGTGTAGTTTGTACTGCAATTATAAGTGAACTTAAAGGTATAGTAAACTATACTGATAGTTTACTAATTAAAAACTTTGTACACTTTGAAGTATAGTCTTAGTAAACTACTATTTTAGTAGTTTTATACTGCAAGTATACTCATAAGTATTCTTTGAGTGAACTTTACATCATACTTTAAGTATACTACTATGTCCCTATATAGGTTTTAATTTGTATATATTTTGTTACATGAATATCTGAACATACAAAACATCCAAAGAAAGAACTGGGTATCTGCTTGCAAACAAAAAATAATTATTCTAGCTTCATGCATTCTTTTTATTAAACACTTTAATGTGGGTAAGTTTCATAAAAAAATAAAGAAATAACATTTTGAACAAAAGCTGAAAAAAGACTATGAATTGGATTCAGAATGATAATCAAAACGTAGATGGAGTCGATCAACACCCCAAAGCTTGACTGTAATTATTAACTCTTCATCGGTCGACATTTTATTCCATAACATTACAGTTTTGATGCTGTTTCATGTCAGATGATAGTGTTACATGTGTTAGTATCTGGTGTTTCTTTTTCTTCTTCACTTGTGTTTTTTTGAAAATTCTGTACAGAAGATGTGTACTAGCGCCCTCTACTGCATAATAATGAAAACACGGATTCTAAGAGCACAAGTGTAGCTCAAATATTTAGACTTTTTGTAAGTATAAGTCAAGTATACTTAAATGTCATTTTAAGTATATTTCTGAGGAGTACATAAAGCCCATTTCTGAGAAGTACATAAAAAGTAAACTAAAAGCATACTTTTCCTATTTTTAGTTTAAAAGAAGTATATTAATAGCACACTTGAATAAACTCCTTTTTCGTAAGGGTAACAGACATAAAAACACAGTTTTTGGGACCCGGAGTAGCCACTGCGTCCAACCACGCCGCCATCTTGGTTCTTGTGAACCATCTTGTGAAGCAAGTCATTCTGCCATATGTTCAGCAGTGAATTACTCTCCAGTGGCTTAGCAAACACATCACAGTGAAAATAATGGGGATCAAATTAAGCAGAGATATAGGTTTCAAATAAAGCCTACCCCAGACTTGAGCCTAATACTTTGAAATAATTAACTTCATTTTCTATGCCAACTGAAAGCAATATTTTCCACTCACAGCATTTGTGCTTCAGTCCTTGTACACATTTAAAACACATTAAAGAAACATAACTCAAAACACAAGAGAGGGATGCACAAAGCTATGAGATTCATACACAATATGGCGATGTATTAAATAATTGGTTGGCTAAAAATTAAAGTTACCTCATCATTTACTCATCATCATGTCGTTCCAAATCTGTAGGACTATATTTAGTCTGAGGAACACCGGTAAAGGCATTTGAAATAATGTACTGGGCTTTTCCCCCCATGACATTACATTAATTGTGAAATAGAGCTGCTTTAAAACATATTTATTAATAATAATAATAATAATAATAATAATAATAACTCACTTATTCACTTAATTCACTGGGGGGGGGGGGGGAATGGTATAAATGGTATTATGATATAAATAGTATAATAATACATAATACATGGATATGTAGTGTTAGCAGTGCTTACATTTAATAAGTGTTCAATTATGAATTTGTCAGAAATGAAATCTCATATATGATTATTTTACTTTATATAATCCAGTGTGATCTAATTCACTGAAGAAAAAAAAATAATAATAAAATAAATAAATAAATAAATAATGGTTTAGAAAAATTTTCACTCAGAAATTGCTGGCAAATTATACACTTAAATACAAAGGAAACATTTAATTACATTTGAAATTTTAAAGTAAAAAGACTGAAATAGCAATTTTGGCAAAAGACACACACACACATACACACACACACACACACACACACACACACACACACACACACACACACACATGTGACCCTGGACCACAAAGCCAGTCTTAAGTCACTGGGGTATATTTGTAGCAATAGCCAGAAACAAAATTATAGATTTTTCTTTTATGCCAAAAATCATTAGGACATTAAGTAAAGATCATGTTCCATGAAGATATTTTGTAAATTTACTACTGTAAATATATCAAAACTAAAATTTTGATTGGAAATATACATTTCTAATAACTTCATTTAGACAACTTTAAAGGCAGTTTTCTTAATATGTAATTTTTTTTTGCACCCTCAGATTCCAGATTTTCAAATAGTTGTATATTGGCCAAATATTGCCCTATCTTAACAAACCATGCATCGATATTTATTTATTTATTTATTTATTCAGCTTTCAGATGATGTATAAATCTCAATTTCGAAAAATTGACCCTTATGACTGGTTTTGGGGTCCATGGTCTCAAAGACATGTGTGTGTGTGTTTGTTTATCTTTTCATAAAATGTGAGTCGAATTGTGATGTCAAATATAAGCCCAGAGTGTCTACTTTGAGATAATAAATAATTATAGACGTTTGCTTTATGGATGAACAACATCTTTAAAAGGAATAATAAAAAATAGGTGTTCAAAAAATACAGTGCCTTCACACTGAAGACAGTCAGGGTCAGAGAAAATGATATTCAGTTACTGTAGCCTCATTCAAAGTCCAGCCATGATGTCAGGTTAGAAAGTGTTAGAGCGAACACAGAAAGTCAGGTCAGTGGAGTGAAAATGTTGCAAATCACTAGCCCTGACGGCAACATGAGAGAAAATTATCATGCCTCCTAAGGCTTGACTTGAGGAAAGGAAAATAAGCTCACTTTCTATATTAGACGCATCATTGTACCACAATTCCATGAAACCTAGTAGAGACATTCAGAACATCAGAGAATAATACTGCTCATATATATTGGAGAACTTTGTGTTGTTATATCGGTGTTTGTTAAATCATCAGTATTACTTAACAATGTGTCAAAATTTCTTACCATACTTCAAGGACACATTAAACTGATAAAAGTAACACTGAATGTGTTTATAATGTTACAAAATATTTCCATTTCAAATAAATGCTGTTCTTTAACTTTCTATTAATCCAAAACAATATAATTCTTATATAATCAAGAGAAGGGAACTAGAGCTGGAAGAGAATGGGGATTTACACTTCTCTCTGATATGGAGCTTGATCAATGTCCTGTCATCTACACTTTATTCTGGGGATACGTTCAAGGCAGCTTGAGAGGTAGAGGACTTAGAGGTCAACGATGGAAAGTACGGGAGCATGTACTTTTATATTAAGATTTTTCTCTATATATTCAGATTTGTATCTATATATTCATGGTTATACCTGTATATTTACATTTTAAGTTTATATATTCAGATTTACTTTAATATGATTCAGATTTATATATTCAGATTTACATCTATTTATTTAGATTTGTATCTATATATTCAAGGTTATAACTGTATATTCATATTTTAAGTCTATATATTCAGATTTGTATCTATATATTAAATTCATATTAACATTTATATATTAAAATATACTTATATATTTAGATTCACATTTGTACATTCAGATGTACTTCTATATGTTGAGATTTACATTTATATATTCAGATTGACTTCTGTATATTCATGGTTATGATGGTAGATTCACATTTTAAGTTTATATATTCAGATTTACTTCTATATATTGAGATGTACTTCTATATATTCAGATTTTACATAATAATTTACCATTTACATAATTATTGAATCAATAAATAAGCAAGGATAATATCAAGCAAAAAATAAGTAATTATTTTCAACATGTTTTCTTTGCGGACAAAAAATTATTGTAGCTTCATAACATTGCAGCTGAACCACTGAAGTCACATGGACTATTTTAATGATGTTCTTACTACCTTTCTGGGCCTTCAATGTGTCAGTTGCACTGTTGTCTATGCAGGGTCAGAAAGCTCTCGGATTTAATCAAAAATGTCTTTATTTAATTACAGTACAGTACAGTATGTCGTGAAGGGATGCGGGATATTTGGCCTAGGTAGACTCGAATTCAGCAGAAGCGAGCATGTTGGCTAATGAGATTTATAAATAAACTAAAGTCGAAAGTTGGAGGCAGTGACGGTGGCATGTTCCTCATCGCAAAATTATTTTTTTCACTTTGTCTACAACAAAAGACTTCAGGGCTAATTAATGACTTTTTGAAAAGGTCAAGAGCCAGAGTACGAATGGATCTGCTAAGATGGAAATGTTATTCTCATTTCACAAATTGCGAGCTATTGTGTTCCAAAGATGTCTTACGGGTTTGGAATGGCATGAGGGTGAGTAATTAATGACATAATTTTCATTTTTGGTTGACCTATCCCTTTAAGGATCAATTCTCACTATTAACTAACTGTTTATTAACATGCATACTACTAGCATATTGGCTATTTATTAGTACTTATAAAGCACATATTAATGCCTTATTCTGCATGACCATATTTAGATCCCTCAATCCAACCCCATACCTAAACTTAACAACTACCTAACTAACTATTAACCCTCTAAGCGCCAAAGTCGCAAAATTGCGACAAGACGTCATACTTAATAAAATAAACTTTAGTTCCTAATTATGGTGTAATATCTCATTTATATTCCTACCACTAGATGGCAGACATGTAGTACTTCGATTCTAGACCATCATTACGTCATGTTCCTATTCAAAGTGTTCGAGGAAATAGCAGAGCAAGTGAGCTCTGGTGTCATTGATGCGGAAGCAGTTCAGTTCATAGCGTGCGAGTAAATGGTGAGATTTATGAGAGAAAATCGGCAAATGGCTAATACAAATTTGTACGTGAGGATGTATTGCAAATGTTATTCGCTGATTCTGACTCTGAAGGGGAATATTTGCCTTTTGGAAATGACGATCGGTCATCTAATGGTCGCGCTTCTCCCGGTACATCTTTGCAGCGCAATGGTGCCGCCGTACAAGGCGAGAGTGTTCACGAAGCACAAACAAATGATCATCTCGACCCTTTGCCCAACGGGGATGAGGGTGGCAGGGGTGTGAACGTGGTCATAGTGTCCATAGGAGAGCTGTTGCTGATCGAGAGCGCTCTAAAGGCCGCTGGCAGACAGTACAGGTGCGGTCAGTGAGTAGGTGCGCTCTGCGCTGTGCCATGCAATGAGAGGAACCATACTCTCAATAACTAAACTGTGTCGCCTAGATACCTGATTGGTTAGATAGCTGGTCAACTGATAAAAAAAATAGGGAAATGCATTTTACCATGGCACAGTAATATAGTAATAATTTACTACTTTTCCGTTCTTTTTTCTTTTTTTTTTCCTGATCATTTGGAATGAGGATAAAAAGACAATAAATAAATAAATAAAACAAAAAACAAAAACAACAACAAAAAAAACATGCAAATAACTTCAAACATCCATTCAATATCTATTATTTCCTGAATATTACTGATGAACTGATCAAAAAGTAGGCTACTGTTCACATCCGTTTTACTACTATATAGTGTAGTAATATAGTAATAATTTAGTTCTTTTTTTTTTCCCTGTTTTATTGTTGGATTCCTCTTTTCTGATCATTTGGAAGGAGGATAAAAAGACACACACACAAAAAAAAACATGCAAATAAGTTCAAACATCAATTCAATATCTAATATTTCCAGAATATTATGAAATTCGAGATGGCCGCCCCCGGTGACGTCATAATATGCAAATTAGATGAGTATATTTACAGCAAAATATGAATTTATTGAGGGACAACTCCTAATTAATGATGAATAAGTATTCCCTATTCTAAAGTATTAACAATATTTATATAAATACGCATCTAAATGAACATTTCTGCTAAAATAAGAGGCCCATAGCAGCCTTTGATTCTGTTAATTTTACAGCTGGCAGGTGGCATTAAAATTACTATTAATTATTATATTTTCATCTCATACATCGTGGTATACACTCTTTTCATTCTCTCTCATTTTTGTGCCACTCCTTTCCCAAGCAGATGTCACAACACAGGGGATGCAAGCCATGACTAAAGAACTGGTATGTTTTGCTCAAATCTGCAGGTAAAATATCCCACCCCGACTGAGCGTTTTGAATTATGTGCATTGGAGCTTAGCACTCAGGAGATGAATTACAGTCAAGTATGCGGTATATTGGCTTTGGTGAGTTGCTGTGATTGCCCCAAGAGGTTTACTTAGTAAAATGTTCACCGCATGATTTATGGATTAGAAGGCCTTATTGAGAGGTCTTTTGAAAAATTGGGTAACGATAGAGCAGGCAGAGTACTGTATGTCGTGAAGGGATGTGGGATATTTGGCCTAGGAAGACTCGAATTCGGCAGAAGCGAGCATGTTGGCTAATGAGATTTATAAATAAACTAAAGTCGAAAGTTGGAGGCAGTGACGGTGGCATGATCCTCATCGCAAAATGAGTTTTTTCACTTTGTCTACAACAAAAGACTTCAGGGCTGATGAATGACTTTTTGAAAAGGTCAAGAGCCAGAGTATGAATGGATTTGCTAAGATGGAAATGTTATTCTCATTTCACAAATTGTGAGCTATTACTTAAGGAAACAGCTTCATATGAAGGCTGCAAACTCAAGGACATGACTGGGCTGACTGGAAGTTGGCAACATTATATAATCAGGTATTTTATTTCTGGTTATGAAGCTTTCAGGTCCAGAAGCTTTGAAATAGACATCCTTGTTCAGTCTCCTTGCCCTCAAGACAATCATAAATCATGAATGCTATGGAGGAGGATGGAAGTCATTGGTTTCAACCAGTTTTTGGCTGTACCGATTTGTCTTTTCTTGGTGAAAAGTGTCAAGAGATGGTGTGAAAAATAGGCCTATGATGACACTTGTTAACGGTCAAGCTGCAGAACAAGAAAAATGAAATGTTCAAACAGGTATATGAGAAACTTTAAAATAAAACCAATTCTCCATTCACTTTTTGACACATTTGACATTTATTCACATTGTCCACCATTTTGAACAACTTTAATACAGTTTGAATAATCTTCATCAAATCTGGTTCAGTTGATCTCCAGAACAGTTCTTCAAAAAGTCACCGATTATATTTTTGTTGTATATTGACAGCATTGTTGCATAATGACGTGAAACTTCATACAAATCATTACCATAACACAGTGAGAAACAATGTGAACATAGTTACAGCAACACCTACAGAACTAAATAAATAAATAAATAAATAAAAATTTTAGACCATAGATTGATTGAAAGTGGAAACAAATGTTGTTTCCAAATTTTTTGTTTGGTGTTATTGTTGACTTAAAATGTTATTATATATATATCAACAATAACAGCATTTTTTAGAAAAATATATAACGCTGTCAAAATTAGAACGTAAATGCAGCCGATTTTTTTTTTTTTTTCATTTTAACGCGTTAAAAATAATTAGCTGTTACCACAGGGGTGGAGCCTAGGGTTGGCCACCACTCACAACTGCTGTTTCTGTCTCTCTCTTTTTTTTTTTTCTCTTGACAAGAAGTGCACTTATTCAGTCAAATAACGTCTTTACGACCACATCAAACTGGAGATGTATCAGACGCGCGCTCCAGCTTCACTTTAGGGAAACGGTACTGTGCTCATAGCCCTTGCTCTTCAATTGCATGCACAAAGGCACACGTGCTGTATCCTGTATCGTTTCATATCAAAGCATGAAATAAGCTATGCGCATGCAATGTCATGGTCAGTTAAGTCATGAAGTTACCAAAAAGGCGATTAAAGCTGACTTAAAACTGTGCATGCATGTAATATATATGAGTTACATTAAGATCTTGTCTCTGAAATGGTTTTCAAAACTGTCCTGAAGCAGCCCAGCACTGTCTCCCTCATCTAGCACACTCGATTCAACTTGTCACCTCATTAGTAGAGACTTTAAGACCTGAAGTGGGTCAGAAAAGATAAAGAGAGCTGAGAGAACATACGTGGCATCAGATCCTCATCACATTGAGCAGCGGCAGCTCTTAAAGAAATAGCAGCCAAAACAACATAATAACCCCACTGCTGGGATGATCAATCAAAGAAAAAAGAAGAAGAAGTAAAAAAAGGAAATCAATAACATTTATAGCTTTAAGGAACTTTATTCAATATCTTTATATTTCTGCTGCTGGGCACAGATAGCTAAATATGGCATTTATTATAATGGGTTTATGTGAAAATTGTTTTAAGTTAATTTAAATTATAAGTTATTTGTAAAGTCTAATAAATGTTTAAATTAATAGCTCAAAAATAAAATAAAATTTAAAATCTATAGACAAAATTTTTATATAATAATATTTTTTTTTTTGTTTTGTTTTGTTTTTAGGGAAATGAGTATTAATTGGTATCAGCGATACTGGCCTTCAGTCATAAACAAGATGCCATTAAACAAATATTACAAATATACTGTCTTTATTTTGTTTGTTCATTAATTTGATGATTGAATGTGATTCAACTTATTGCAATATAAAAGTATATTTATAAACATTAATGTTAGGTGGGATTAATCACAATTAATTTTAGAAAAGAAATGTGCGATTAACTTTTTTCTTTCTTTTTTTTTAGATTGACAGCACTAATATATATATATATATATATATATATATATATATATATATATATATATATATATATATATATATATATATATATATATATATATATGATTGCAATAAACCTGAAACAAATTAAAATATAAATATCAGATAAAAATATAGAAAAGTAGAAACAAATAAACTACATCTTCACCTTCATCTTTATTTTTATGCTGTTTTTAAATCCATTTGACTCAACACAGCATGATCTCACCATTTAAATTATATAATACAGTACATCTAAGACTGAATTAAAAAAAAGCACAACATAATGGAATAACACACACACACACACACACACACACACACACATACACACACACACACACACACACACACACACACACACATATATATATATATATATATTTAGTTTAACTATTTTAAAGAGATAAAAAAAAGATAGAGTTTCTTCTCTTTGATGCTTTCAAATCATTAGTGATAGAGAGGCCAAGGAGACTGCATAATGTATTATTTATCTTTTTTCACTGCACAACTGCAGGTCAGAAACATAATATGAACAGGCCAAAAGCATTTATCAATAAGAATCTCACACGTTTCATTCAGATTTTCCAGTTAATTTCATAAAAGAAAAGCTGAATCATACTACAATCAGACATGGTAAGCTCTGTACATCACTGGATAAGGCCTCAATGCAGGCTGGAGTAGATCTGGCAAAGACCAAACCCCATAAAAATGAAGTGTGCTTCTGATGTCCCAGTCATCCCTCTAAATAATTGCCTTTGCTGCACTGGGACGGTGTGCTCACATGAGTGTGAGGGTCCGTGCTGTTTAACTCCGTAACCTTACTGCATGCCTTTGCTTCAACCCTCCAACTAAGTAATGTTTGATGGCAGCAGAGTGGATTCAGAATGATTTCTGCGGCATGTTTCAACCTTAAGAACCTCGCTGTGTTTGCTACTACAGCTTAGATGTGATAAATGAAAATCCCTAATAGTTGTATTATCATAAACAGCAATCAGCTTAGTGATGTTTTATAAAGTGGACTGTCACATTAATGTATAAAAAAAATAGGAAAGACCTTTAAAAGGACTTCAAGCAGAAGAGTTTTGTTTTTTTCCAGAAGCAATTAACATATCTGCATGCTTTTGTGGCTCTAAAATCGGATAATGAGATGTTGAGTCTATAGCAGCTAATCTCAGCTCAGGGTTTCACCTGAAGCGCAACTATTTGAGTGGGTTTGTTAATGTGTTGACATTCTCTTGCCGTTATAAAGCTGCCATGATTTATATTGTACATAGAGTGGAAAAGAATAATGCATGCTTGTATACCATACAAGAATGAAAAAAAAAAAAAAAAAAAAAAAAAAAAAAAAAAAAAAAAAAAAAATAATAATAATAATAATAATAATAAAATAATCTACTGAATCTAAAGTCCAAATAGAGCTATTAAAATAGATTATTTCATTCAGATTTTAGTGTAAATACTGTTTGTAACAATATAAAAAAGTAAATTATAATATAATGATAATTGCCTTTTTGTTTTGCTTTTTACATTAATGCTGAAAAATACTGTACATAAATAGTATATGCTTATATATGTTATAATTAATTCATGAATATATTAATATTCATATAATAATACAAATATTAGATTTTTTCTATTAAGAGAAAATATATGTAACGTATATACAATATATTAAAGTAATATATAATTTAGCAAAAATAATTTAGATAAATATTATATATATATAATATATCCAACATTTAATATGTCAGAAATATATTTATAATATATCTACTATATAAATTATTTCATAGTGATAACTGCATCTTGCTTTTATACTCTCTATATGAGAGAATCAAGTGACATCAGAACAGGAATTGTATGCCTTTACTTTGAAAATAAATATCAAATCATATGCTCATTCATATACAGAAACACCTGCGAGATATACTGTCAAGTCAAGTCAAGTCACCTTTATTTTATAGCGCTTTAAACAAAATCGATTGCGTCAAAGCAACTGAACAACATTAATATTACTGTATATGTCTGCTTTAATGTGTTTATACAAGTAGAAATAAACACGTGATGACAGTTACACCATATTCTTAATATCTAAATGATGCAATCACTTCATATTTATTTCTTAGTCTTTATGTCTGGCTTTGAAAAGTTGGAGCCACGTGTGCATAGAAGTGTGGGAAACTTCTCCTTTGCATTTCCACATTCTATATTTATGCTGTGCATCCTCAAAGATGATGGTTTCACAAAGAATTAATGAGGTGTCTCACTGTATCTGTTGCACAATGGGAAAAGGGAGGCCTAGAGAGATAAAAAGCAGATGAGAGAAAGGTTTTCTGTTAAATGATCTGCAGTAGGCCTTCCCTCTACCACGGTTCTTCCTAATGGTCTGAAGGAAAGCTCTGATCCTATCTTTGTCTTCCACTGCTACGCTGCATTCTCTCAACGTCTTGCCCTTCCTCCACCTCTTTTACCCTTTTTTTAATCTAACTCATAATTTTTACACACCCTGTCTGCCTTTTCTTTTAGAAGGTGCAAGGTTACTCCAGGAGCTTCATTATTTAAGGCGAGACACTGCAGGTAAATAGGGTAAAATTAACTAATAGTTATCACCTTACTTACCAAGTTGATTGATTACATTGATAATTGCAAACATTTTTTGTATTACAAGTTTTCTAAAATGTTAGCTTTATATATGCAAATGAGGCATTATTTAATGAAATATGCGCTAATTTGCATAAATTTCTAGTACAAAAATATTAACACTGGATGAAGTCAGTTTCAAAATTCTTGTTTATTTTTTATTTATTTATTTATTTATTTATTTTTGACATATTAGAGTCAAATGTTTATACAGAGGGAAATCTGGGTATCTCTTTTTGTCACTCCATAATTCAGAAAATACTTTGAACAGCTAGAAAACAATATATTTTCACCATTTTTTGGGGGAATAAAATGTTGTATATAATCAATAAAATTATATATGAACAAATCCCTCTGTAAAAACCTTCAGAATATTGACAGAAATAAATATGTAAAGTTTGGCGTGTGTAAGTGCCACTGAAGTGAAGATTTATGGCTCAGAGTTGGAGAAAAAACAAATTTTGAGAAACCGGCCTTTAAAAATATGTATTGTAATTGAAATCTATTGACACAAATAGATAAAGTGCTATAAAAGAAACACTTAACAGTTTCTTTTGGATGTTTTCTTTACATAAGTCTGAAAAAAAAAAAAACGACATATTATCACCTTTCCAAAAAGTTATGTCGTGGCCACGACAAAACTAAGTGAACCGAACATGTCAGCTCCTGGGCACCGTATCCTTTTGACTCAACACAGCATGATCTCACCATTTTAATTATATTATAAAGTATATCTAAGACTTAACCTAAAAATGCACAGCATAATGGAATAACATTTTAAAAAATGACCCATTTCTTTCGATTGATAGAGTTTCTTCTCTTTGATGCTTTCAAAACATCAGCAATAGACAGGCCAGGAAGACTGCATAATGTATTATTTATCCATTTACCTTAGGCATACACTTCACAACTGCGAGTCAGAAACATTTAATATTATGACCAGGCCAAAAGCATTTATCAATGATAATTTCACTCATTCTGAAAAGCTCAATTGGCAATTGACTATAATTGCCCTGCATAATAGATTCAGTGTTGCCTATAAAGTGACAATGAAGAGAACTGGGCACATGAGCTGTCTGACATATTCTGACAGAAGCATCAAAATTTCATTGTCAAGAGGATATGGGTAAAACCGCACATGATCGTAACCTTTCCCAATGAATTATTTATTTTCAGAACACACGAATCTCAGTCGCTGGGAACCAATGTTATGAATATTTCAATTCCATAATTTGCTTGGTGGTTGTAAGTCTAGACTTTTGGGTTGATTTGATTTGGAATGAACTTGAGGAGCTGAAAATGTAAAACATGGCTGGTAGGAATATTGCCTTATCAAATAATGACCGTGGCAGTTGTATATTCCTTGGTCCCTTATGATTTGGAACACAAAGTATGTGTTGTTGCTGTTGTATTTGGTACAATGTCTCATCTCCAAAATGCACTTAAAAAGTTCCATTGTTGTATAATACATTCTGTGTTTTGCGTCATTGGAATGTGATGATATCCGAAGATTACTGAGGTTTTGGCTGAATCCTCCGAACTGAGGTGAGAATGTCACCGGAGAGATGTTTTGGTGGTTCAGGATGAATGTCGCTACAGTGACATTTACCTTGACTCTCCTGCATCTGACAAAAATATTTTAGAGAACATTTAGAAACATTTACCAAAAGTTTGAGACAGAATCAACGTTTGTGAATTTCTTATGTCAGACAAACAGACCTACAAATAGAAATCACAGTGCTTTACCTGTACTAAATGGCTCTTTCACATTACACCCACCTCAGTTCAGTGGAAATAAACAGGCCAGACTCATAAGCGAACATTATGAACTCTTAACCTGCACCACAAAAACAACATTCTCACCTCAGTATAGAGGATTCAGTCACACTTTGCTCAGCACGCACTGTATATTATTTCATATATTTGTGTTGCACAACATGATAGTGCTGTCAACCAAAATGTAGTATTATTTTCTAGAATATAAATATGACAATATATATAGCAAATGTAAGGCTGGAAGTCCCTCAGACACTTTGATCTTCTGAAATATGGACAATACAAACACAGTGTATTAATGTAAAGACATCTCAGAAAGAAGATTAAGGAAAGCTTCTTTCTCACCTATACATTTGTTCCTTTTCCCCTACTTCCTTCACTTCACTCAACTCACTCAGAATGGTCAATAGCAAAATATACATGAATGCAAGTGATATTCACAGTCATGTTTAGTATCATTTGAAATGTCTCAGTTTGACTGGTACAGTGGTCTCAAACTTACAAGAAGTAAACTAAAAGGTAATAAAGATACTTAAAGTTTGGGGATATTTTGCTCACTGTAGAGTGTGTGTCCTTTCCCAGTGTATTTCATGCAAACTATCATCTGTCTCCAAAAGGTGTAAACTCTCCACGTCTAGGACTTGATTAATACAAATTCTAATGCAATTCTTCTTGCAAGAAGATCGAGGCGCTTCTGTAGACAGAGGTAGTATAGGGTGTCCATAAATTCCATACTATGTATCTTTCTGAACTCAGGTATGCATCTTTTACTCTAAGATTTATCTTTGAGAATTTGTATTAATTATCTCTGAATTGACTATGTAATTGCCATAATACCTTTGACCTGACTAATAATAAATTGTCACATTTTTCTGACTTACTCTGAAATGATACTTTCAAGTAGATTAAGCATAGATGGAGCATGGGGCACATCTAGGATTCTAGATTTCTGATTAATTGCTTGACTTTAGTTAAGTTGTATGCAGTTGCATTAACTATGGGGGGCTAGTCATAGTATTATTCATAACCCCTGGTTATTGTCTCAGCTTTAATGAAGTTATATGCAATTATATTAACTACCGGGGGCTTCGATAAAAATACTATGAAATATTAACATATTTCATAGTACTAGCATGACCTCTGATTATTGTCTCAGCTTTATTTTAAGTTGTTCGTAGTTATATAACTATTGGGGGCTAGATAAATACTACTAGCATAACCTCTGATTATTGTTTGAGCTTTAACCAAGTTGTACAGGGGACTGTAGAAACACAACTATTATGTAAAGAATGGCAAGCATGGGGAGGCCTATTAAATAGTATTAGTCATAACCTCTGGCTTATGATCAGACTGGCGAGTTTGTGACCATGAGGTCTGTGTAAACAGCCGATGCAAGACTCTGAGTGACATAAATTCCTAATAAGAGTAAAATATAAAGTCAAGTTTTAACTAGAATAATCATGTCATAATAAGAATTAGAAGAAATGGGAAAACAAGCAGTTTGAATTTCAACCTAAGGGTCATAGTAAAATGGAGTCAGATTAGAATTTCATAGAAATTAAATTTCTTTGTGCACTGAAAAGAGTAGATGCGCAGGAAACCTTCAGACACCATTGGATACCTTTGTTAGACCAAGGGCCAGATTTACTAACAGCTTGCGCCAGTGCAAACCGTCTTTTGGCGTTAAAATACAACCCATTCTCACTCCCAAGGCGTCAAAAACTGAAGCATGGTCAAGCGCCTCTAGCGTCACTATGAAGACGCCAAAGGTGCCCCTCGGCGTCACTATATCGACGAACTAGGACCTACACTGCTTTCAGTGGGAAACTTTTGCATCAGTACTCAGACGCAAAGGGCATGAGATGTTTATCGCTATGAAATCACGTTCAAGAAGTCTCATTCAGTACACATCGCGATATTTGCCATCAGTTTACATGTGCCACAGGTTGGGCGAGTAGTTGTAAATACGCTCTTTTAATGCCTGTTATAAAATGTAATCTGTCTTCTTTATTAATCAGATTAGCGCCGTATGTTTACTCGCTGTATTATATCAGTCATCAGAGGCTGTCTTTGAGTTTCACTGCATTTAACTAAATGAACACACCTGCTAACTGGGGTGATTAAACGCTATCTGTCACGTGACGTGCCATAAACCTTGGATCCGTTTTATATTCATATCAGGTTCAAAGATGTAAGTTGTATTGTAATAAAATCATGGTGACCATGACACTTACAATAGTAACAAATGACATTTGAAGTTAAAACCCAATAAACAGCACAATTACCATGTTTTTACCACAGTAACTGTAGTTTTACTATGGTATAGCAATAGCACAATAATCACCAGACTAACTATGGTAGTACCATTGTAATGGTAGTTTTGATGTGCTTTTATATGACAGATATCACAGTAATCACGTTTACTGTACCATGCTTTTAATACCTTTTAATGTAAAATCCAAAAAGTGAAAAAACAAAAACAAAAAAAAGTAGTTTTTCCATCTTGCAGTTCATTCATATCAGTTTATATCTTAAATATTTTGCTCACAGATCATTATTAACATTCCGTATACAATTCTATTTTATTTTCTCTCCCTTTTTTAAATTATTATTATTATTATTATTTTTTTAGCTGAAAAGACGTAAAGGAAGCAGTCAGCCCAGTTGTGTTAGTGGAGAGGTATTCCTTCAGAAATGGAGAAGACAGAAAGCTGCGGAGGCTGATATTTGCAGCGGTTGGTCTGTGTTAGTTTTACCCTTTTATCAAACATTCCTGCTGTAATAATTTGCACAGCATTCGTTGTTTCTTAAACTTTTACACTGTCCAAATACTCACAACATACCGTCTTTGCACTCGACCACTTGTGAGCAAGTGAGCATGAAGACCACAAGTGTGTGTAGAACTTTTCATTAGCTTATGGGACACACTTAAAGTGTTTTTAAAATTTAAATAAACTTCTAAATCTCTGTTCAATAGTCCCTATTAGAGATGACAATTTGTTGTACTTCTAATTAAGTGATAAACAGCAGTTGCAAATGATGTACACAATAAATATACTTTTCTGTGCACCAATAAAACATGCAACACTTTGTTTTACTACCAAATTATTCTTAATATCTAATTATAATTATGAATATTTCACATACATTGAAAAGGTTTCCGTGACCTCTCGTGAGATATAGGCAAAAAGTCTCACGATTTATTCCAAAACATGATGCATGATGGGATATACTAAGCGTTAAATACCGCTCGGGAACGGTATTGGAGATTGTGTGGGTTTAGTGTGCGTTAAGGGCACTGCACTTAGGCATTACTAAGACTGGGGACAGTCTAACTACACTTCACATACACACGCTCTCAAGTGGCCAAGACCGCAAGTGTGGGTATTTAGACAGGGTCAAAGTCTTAAAAATGCCCCATTAGTAAGAACCCTAAACACAGTCTCACATCAAAGTCTTAATAATTAAGTAATTCAATTTAACACTTGTATGATATTGTACAAGCCCCTGAACAGTCTCATCTGAGACTATATTGGTAAATCAGTTGTGCTCTTCTTGGAAAGCAGTCAGATGGCCCACACAGTCAGAAAGTTTATATTGTCCATTGACTTCTTAATAAATTACTTCAAATAAGCCCCATCAGTTCATGTTCCAACTATACATAATATCTCTCTGCACCTCGTCATTTATCTGTTTCCACGACTGGAAATGCTAGTTTGATGTGTCATAATGTGCATAATGAATGAATGAACGAACGAGCAAACGAACAAACAAACAAACAATACAAATAAAAGTGACATTTCCTGGCAGATTCAACTTGGCATAGGAAACAATGCACTATAGAACACAGTGCAAATGAAAGAAATATTTAAATACATTTACATACTGGCCATATTGCCATAAAGATGGTCACTCGTAAACATGTACACTTGCAATATGATTCAATGCATGACTCACGCAAGTACTACATGTTGGCTGGAATATGAAATTTACATTGACCAATCTTTGTCATGCACTTGGCTGACAGGACTGTTTTTCAGGAACACCAAACTTGTTTACGCCATTGAAATGTGTTGATTTGTTTACTTATGCTTGAACTTTTCCTTGGAGGCAAATTATGTCCAATTTCTCAGCCCACCCTTCGTCATCCACCACCGAAATGACATTCAAACTCTGTCTTCCTGAATCTCCCGTTGCATATTAGATCAGCAAAGTAACATTTTCAAATTAGTTTCATGTCAAAGACTTTTGATGGTAGCAAAGTTATTGTTGGTCAAATGCTGTGAGAGCAAAAAAACAAAAAACAAACAAACAAACAAAAAAACCTAGAAAAGACAGGATGAATGGCTTTGTCACCTAATTGTGCACAAATACATGGTTGGGGTTGTGACCTCATTAGCAATGCTAATCACTTTTAGCGCTCTGCTATTACTGTTGTCAGTGCCGAGGCCTTGTGCTGTTCTTGAGATCAGGATCTTTGAACAAGAATGATGGTTGCACACAGATACTGACACACACACTTTTGTGGTGCTTTAAAAGAATCTACTTGTAGTCATTGTGCCTTCAGGGAGACAATGTATCAGCTCGCTTTAGGTTCTTTTAAATGGAGAGGAGCGAGCGTAATCAAACCTCCAGGTCTTTTTAAGCAGCATTGTGGTGTTGCCTTGCTTTACATCAAATGTCTGCAACACAGGCGCACTAGGAAGGGACGGCAATGACAGAAAGAATGCACAACAGAAGTATTTTACCTATGAAAGATGACAGACTCCTTAGATATATGACCAGCGTCACGCTTGAAAGCAGGTGTCAGCTTGGTTTGAAGATAATGACTTCCCATCTTGGTGAACCACTGGGTAGTAAAGAACAATACTGAGTGCCAACTGCCCTGCAGCAAATGGATTTTCTTTTAGAAGGTTTCCTTTAAAGGGGTCATATGATGCGATTTCAATTTTTCCTTTCTCTTTGGAGTGTTACAAGCCCTTGGTGCATAACGAATATCTGTAAAGTTGCAAAGACTAAAGTCTCAAACCCAAAGAGATATTCTTTATAAAAGTTAAGAGTCAACCACTCCTACCTAAAACGGCTCATTCTAACATGCCCCCACATGTCTATGTCACAAATGTGGAAAGATTTGCATAACACCGCCCAAATGTTCTCGCAAAGAAAGAAGGTGTAACTTTATTCTAGCTGTTGTCGCCGCTGCCATGTTGTAGAGACGCTGTGTGTTTCATTGTGAAAGCGAAACTACTTTCTTTGGTCTTCCAAAAGAGGACGCAACTAGAAATCAGTGGTTAAGTTGTATTTACAACACTGTTCCAGAACGGTTCAACCCAAATATACAGATGTGTGCAGCGCATTTTATGGAGAATGACGACTGTTTCCTGAACCAGTAGCCTACAATGCATCTGTGGCACAAAGGCTGTTTCTATAAAGTAAGGCAGTTCCAACTTTGCAAGGACAGTCTGGCGCTTCTGACTCACAGCCTGTAAGTGTCTATATATATATATATATATATATATATAAATAATTTGCCACTGTCTATTCAAACGCAAGTTTTGAGCAAAGTAGAGTAGCGCTTGTTGTTTGTTGTTTCTCAGATCACAAATGCAGACATGGTTTTATGTTTCCATAACGCAATATTCAACGCATTGCGTAAAAAGTATGTCATTATAATCAGTAAATATGTCCCTACTGGATGCAACAAATGCCTCGTTTGTAATGGGTTTTATTGTTTTTTTCTCGTCGTGCTGGTAGATGGCACCACAGTATGGTAAGGGGTGTAACTTTTCCATCACATGCTTGAGGAATTCAACCAATCACAACACACTGGATAGCTGGCCAATTAACGTATACCTCTCTTTTTTAGAATGATGAGCTTTTCAGAAACGTGTTTCAGAAAGGCGGGGCATAGAGCAGCAACAATAATGTGCATTATACGGAAAATAATGTGTTTATTTTTTATTTATTTTTTTTACCTTAATCCTCATAAACACATTGCATTACACCAAATGCACAAAATAATGTTCTTTTTAGCAATGTTATATGACCCCTTTAATGAGGAAAGCAGTCTGTAAACTTCAAAAGGGTCTGTATTAAAACTACAGGCTGAGCTAAAATAATAGCCACTTCGTCTAGTCTGCTAGCATATGCCATACAGTTTCTTTTAATGTTGTTCATCTTAGTTGTCCAGTATATATATATATATATATATATATATATATATATATATATATATATATATATATATATATATATATATATAACATTTCACAATAAAAGATGTGAAAAAAATACAAAATTGTTGAAACATTCAACAATGTCAAAGCATCCAAACATACCTGAAATGGGACAGTTCACACAAAAATGAAAATTCTGTCATAGTTTATTCCCCTCTACTTGTTTCAAACCTGTATGAATTTCTTTCAGCTGTTGAACACCAAAGAAGATTTTCTGAAGAATGTTGCAACAAACAGTTGATGGCAGCCATTGGCTTCCATCATATAGAAAAAGAAATCATATGGAAGTCAAAGGCTACCGTCAACTGTTTGGTGCAACATTCTTCAAAATATATATTTTATGTTCTGCAGAAGAAAGAAATTTGCACAGTTTTGGAACAATGTGACAGTGAGTAAATGATGACTGAAAATGTATTTAAATTTTGGAACTAACCCTTTAATGAGTGAGTGATCATTTATTTTAACCGATTCATACAACCTTTGTTTTGCTCTTTGCTGTTTTGTGGATTCATTTGCAATTAGTTTCATTAAATGTAGCAAAATAATGGCCAATATTGCCTCTGAGATGGAAGCTATTAACCTTTTCTTTATTGAACTCTTGTGTATTAAGCAGTGTCGTGCAAGAAGAATTGTAATTCTGTTTGGTACAGGAATAACATGCTTTGTTTTTAACTGGGTAGGAGTTAAACATTTCCATAGACATTTCACTCATAACTCTATGTGAGTATTTAATACAAGTAAATAATATATGTGTGCAATTTCATAAGCATTTACGTAGTATAAATGAAAGCATGAGTTCTTATGTCCAAACAGGACCTATGCAAAACTAAATATACATTTCTTTGTATATCTCTGTTCGTGCACTTGGGTCAAATATATTCCTGAGGCAGAATTTGGTCCCTCGTTCCCACATGTTGGAGTCAGCATGATTTGTCACTAAGTATTCCCATCTGGCCTCTACATCTACAATGTCCTGATCTGACACTCGTTGCATAATGACTCAAATTGCCCTAGTCCACCCATTGTGATGTAAGTGGGATTACTAAAACAGATAGAATTTGAGGATTTAGGACCATCATGTACTTGACATCAGAAACCATGGAGTGGATTCGATATCTCAGAAATTAACTACAATATCTGAAAACCTTAAAGGTGCCATGGAATGGAACACTGTATACCTTGGCATAGTTGAATAATAACAGTTCTGTCCCTGGAAATGACATACCATGAGCCTTAAACACCATTGTTTCCTCCTTCTTATGTAAATCTTGTGCATGCAAAAGACCACTGAAAAATAGGCGAATCAGAACATAACACTGACTGTGATGTTACAGTCAGGATCACTAATAGTTATGCCCTCAACATTTGCATATACCCGCCCAATTTCCATATTTGAAAAATACTTTATTAATTTTACTATATTACTGAAATTAATTATTATACTTTGGGATTTGTATTCAAATCAAGTACAATTTAAACTGACTACTTGTACTTTTACTTGATTACATTTCTGAAGAAAAAAAAACAGTACTTTTTACTCCTTACAATTTTATTTCATCTTGAAAAGTACATTATATTTTTATTTTATCTTATGCACATTAAATATGGTAAACAGAAGCTCAAACGTGTGTGCCTAACGTGAGAACTAATGATCATTGTTTTCATGCAACAAACACACACATTTCAACTTCAATTATGACTTTCATCAGGTAAATGTCTGGCTTCAAAAGTACACCATCAAATCCGAGGAAGCATATTGAGGTAGCAAAGTTGTGCATTACCCCCCCCCCCCAAAAAAAAAAGTTTATTCATTATTTTTTCTGTTTTGATAGAGCCATTAGCTATGTAATATATATATATATATATATATATTATATATATATTAATATATATATATATATAGTTTTCTTTTTAATGTTACAAAAAATAAGTAAGTCAGGCTTGAATGGTTGAGCATAATAATAATAATAATAATAAAAACAAAAACAATAAGATTAAAAAAAAAAACAATAATGCAAAAAAAAATACTTTAAAGTTTATTTTAATTCAATTAAAAATAACACATTTTATATAATATATATGATTTTAAAAAGGTATTTATTCTTATTATGAGTTTTTTTCCATGTCATCACAAGAAATTAGGAGCATGATGTTGCATCTCAGCTTCAGTAATGTTTTATCAATTGACTCCTGAACATGGCCATGTTTACTCAACTCTGAAATCACTGTTTTTCCTCCCGAACACTAAAATAATTGAAAGTATGAAAGCCAAAAGTCAAACTGGACAACCACATTTCTCAATATCAGTAGTATTTGACCAGTATGTTGGACTACAAATAAACTCAAATAAATCCCTGAAATGAGACACAGAGCAAAGACAGTACAAGCAAAACTAGCTGTTTACTTTATAATCCTTTGACAAACTGTCAGGGAACATTGCATGACAAATCCTCCTTAGCAAATTGCTCCATGCAAGGTCAGTCCAGTTGCAGCCTCCTAAAAGCTCTGTCAGTATCTGCCTAGACGTTTGCACATAAGAGAGACGCCTCAGCACTGCTCAACTCTCTTCTGAAGCAGTCAGTGCTAATTACTGCAGACATGCCAGACAGATCCTTCCTGTCAAAGTCTTAGTGCCTCAGGACATACAACCTAGACTTTTGTGGGAAAAGGATGCACAACTTGGATGGGGGAAGAAGAAATGGGTGGACACAACACACCAAAGATTCTTGGGAGCTATTTTGCTTTATCCTTGCTTGACCTGTATTGCATTGTGTAACCCAGGCTCACTGGAAATACGTGAATCTGCCTACATTTCTGCAAAACTACAAAAACAACGCAGATTTTTTTTTTTTTTTAGGGACCATTATTTTAGAACATATCATCTTCTTATTTCCATGGTGATGCGTTGTGCTTGACATGACACACCGCAGCCACAATAACGCTGTATGGCAGTTATGTTGCTTTATTTTCTTTTTTTTTTTTTTTATTAAAAATATTTACAAACTTCTTAACTGTGTCATCAAACTTCTGATATTTTCCGATTCTTAAACATGTGTAAATGAATGTGTTTTGCTGTTTACAAACCTTTATAATGACCTTATTAGTTTATTTATAATGTAGGATAGACACCACTATACTAGTTTGTGCTGCAGTTCAGAGAATCACACCTGTCAGACAACACATAAATTAATCAATTTCTCATGAAATACATGAAAGTAAGTGGTTAGTGAGCTCAGAGAAGAATAGAGTGGCCTTCATAGTTACCTACACAGTGGGCCTCATTTACAAAATGAATGTGCGCCAGAAAATTGGGCGTATGGTCGTTTCAGTGCAAAACTTGGAATTTATCAATATGAACGTGAGTGGTGGCTACGATCAAATCTCACGTCTGGTCTCAGCTCGTGTACACAAGTCTTTGAGTTACCTGTACGTACGGTAGTAAGTACGGTGGAGAATTGTAGAATGACAGCATTTTGTTAATTTTTATTTTCCTGACCCCCAAACGAAGCTAATTAGTCGATCGTTAACCAGTAAGATTAGAATGTTTTTTATTATTATTATTATTTTTTTTTTATTATTATTATTTTATTTATACAGGGCTTTAGATTTAGGCTATATGTGTGAATAGCAGCGTAAAAAAGAACATGAGGATTCAGTCATCACATCATGCACATGCAGCGCTTCTGTGAAATAGAAAAACAGAAATTAAGTCTATAAAAGGAATAAAATTAATAGGATCACACAAAATATATAAAAGACTGTAATATATTTAACAGATTAACAAAAGAAAAAAAAAAAAAACCCACCGTGCAACAAACAAGTAGGGCTACGCTAGTTTGTGTAGAAACGTCCATTTTTCTGTCCCTAACCTTTACAGAAATATTACAATTGAAAAACACATTATATGAAAAAAGGCCCATGTTAAGTTCACTGTTTCTTTTCAGTTATCAGAAATGTTCTCCTTTAAAGGCAGGGTAGGTAAAAAATGTATAAAAAACTTTTTTTCCAAATTTGTTTAAACTTTATATATATATCAATACATAATTAAAATGTAAGTACTCTGAAAAAGAAAGTATAAAAATTGAGTGTCTGTAGACCTCTCACGACTGTTTTAAAGACAGCTCATTATTTCCATTCACTCCACCCCCTCCCTTCTGGGCTCCTTCCCTATAGATTATTTATCGTCTCTACTACGGCTCGCTAAGTAATGTTATGTTAGCTATATTACGCAGCTACGTGTGCTAATGACACATGCTTCATGAAAAAATAAACAAAAAAATATGTATGATCAAAATACAAAAAGAAAGATTTACCTGTCCAGCAGAAATAAAGCCATCAAGGAGTCACTTTTCAGCCCCTTGAGTTCCCCTCAGTTCTCGCCATCACTGGAAAGCCACGCCGATATAACTCGCGTTTTATTTCTTTGTTTATCCAAATACTTTTTGTTCATTGCCTTTTCTTGTACTGTTACTGTCTTCCTTTTTTTGCCTGGTTTGCCTTCAGTAACTGCATAGGCCGGTACTGTGAATTTTGCTTGCTGTTTCTCTGCCATTGTTTTGGTATTCCTAGGATCCGTGCCTGAATTCCTCAAATCAAACGTGCGCGCGCGCAAGTGGGCAGGTCATGTGTGGCAAAATGGTGGTTGCCATGGTTGCGAGAGAGTGACAGTCGCCTAAGCCAATCCAATGTTTCGTCCGAATGGAAATAATGTGCTGTGTTTAATACAGATTAAACGGCCTAGAGTCACTCGATTTTTATACTCTTTTTATCAGAGTACTTACATTTTAATTATGCGTTGATATATAAAGAAAGTTTAAACAAATTTGGAAGAAAGTTGTTTATAAAGTTTTTACCTACCCTGCCTTTAAGTCACGATTTCATATGAACCTTTTAGTTGATGTCACTGGTATGGCCTATGCGGCGTTAGGGAATTGTAAAAAAAAAAAAAACTATAATACAAATGGATTAAACTACTTAATTTAGTGAGTATACCATGATTGACAGACATTTTGCAGAATGTATTTTTAATGAAAATTGTCACTGGTGTTACCTTCCTTATGGGTAATACCAGTGAAGATCAGTATATCAGGTCTTATGTGTGTCACTGGTGTTACTGTGCTGAGCTACTGTGTTACCATACTGTTTATTTCTTTCAAATTAAATAAATAAACCATAATCTCCTTATTTCTTGCATTTTCATTATTTTTCTGTAACTAACTACATGTGCTGAAAAAAAATTAGAAAAAAAAATATTTCATAAAATCTTTTAATATTGATAAAGAAGGTAACACCAGTGACAAATAATTGCACAAAAAAGCTAAAAAAAAAAAATAATTAAGCTGTCATTTATATTTATTCATAAAGTCAAAAGGTAATCTAATAATGTGGTCTAAGTTTAAATGTTAGAAAAAGAAATACATTTTGCCATACCAAAAGTGGACGTTTCTGTAGAATGACCCTGATTCTCTTAATGCATTTTATTTCTTTATATCTTTATTGTATTTTATCCATCTGATCGCACAGGTGCCTCACGCACACACAAACAACATTAGTTCTACCATTGCCTGACATTTTAGCCATTCGTCTCGTGAGCCCAATGCTGTTTCAGTTTTGCTTGACATTGTATTCTGTTCATAATAAATGCCACTATAAGGCTAACTTGTGTTTTATTTTATAGTTTAATATATAATTGTATTACTACTTATTTTTAATTCTTGTTCTGAGTACCATTAAATTTTAAATATTTTTTTGTAGAGTGAAGGGAAATAAATAAGCTGTAAATATTTACCAGTATTTTAATATACATATAAATTACATAAATTAATGTAGTCTAATTGTTTGCAATTACAAGGTTAACAGGTGTTTTTGGAGTAAGATCAATTTATCTTTCATTAGTTTACTTCCTCTTTGGGTTTCGTTTCTCCATGTCGTAAACTCTAGGGGCAAGGCTTTTAAACCAGGATGTTTTAAGGGGCGTGATATTTAAATAAAGATTTCCGCCGCCACATTTATCAACTTGCAATCAATAGTATGATGAGATTGGCAGCATACAAATATTACATGAATCACACATGAACTCTGTCGTAAGTAGATTTGTGCACATGGATCTGCACTCGTTTCTACGTTAGATTGATAAATGAGGCCCAATGTGTATCCAATATAAGTAAAACACGTAATCAAATTATAATTGAATAGATATTTATCGCTGCTTCCATTGACATCAGAGTATATTTTACAAACTGTAAATTTCAATCTGGCAGTTATGTGACATCACTGTACATTCTAAAATCTCATGGGACTGTACTCCCAGGGGCACAGAAATAATGATCCCACATGTGGGACCGTACCACTCAAAGGGTTACATGAGCAGATTTACAGAGAATAAATGCTTTTACCTTTTAGAGCCACTCACTCATTTAATTTCTTTTTGCAACCATTTTATACCCACATGCATGCTTTGTCATGACACTGTGCTGTTTAATTAACCTGCATCTGCATGTACACAATGTAATGTTTTTTTTTTGTTTGTTTTTTTTGCAGAAATATAGGAAGAGTCTCATATTTCCAATGAGCTTGGGTTGGCATTGTAAACTGATGGGTTTAACCATGATTAGAATATAAGGTGAAATCTCTTGCATTGGTATTCCTTAAGCATGCAGCAGTTTGAATGGATGCATATTAGATCAACCAAAAAGACCATCTATGTTTTGACAGTTTTACTTAAGGGTGTGTTCCCATTTCCTAAAAGTGACAACTTGAAAACAGGGTCATTGCCTTTACTACCACTATTGTAGCCACTAAAATTTTTTTAAATGTAAATTTGAAAATTTGCCACCACAAAAAAATCAAAAAAAAAATCAAAAAAATCAAATAAACAATCAGTTCAACAAGGAAATGACTGAGGATGTGTTTACATATATTGATGTAGGCAAACGAATAATGGGTATGGTAGAAAAACAGGAAAATGAAAAGACTTGTAAATTGTTTTGTGAATTGCATTTCAATCAGAATCATTATTCTTCAAGTAGTAATGAATAAAACATAAAAGTGCTCTTACGGAATGCAGATAACACAACAGATTACAGGGAACACAGTGTTTATTATCTTTGAAATAAGAAATTAAGTTAAACTTTTTGCCTGTAAACTTTCGAACACTTAAAGAAATTAAAGATGACACACAAACTTAATGGCTGCTGGTGCAGTAGTACATGCTAGAGGTGCTTTGTGTTCTCTAACGAAATCTGAGATTTTTATCTATAAAACAGCTGATGGGAAAGTGATAGTGGAGGATGAGTTTTTGAACTTTATTGTCGTTAAAATGAGAACACTCTCTCATGATGAAATTGTCTTGTTAGCCTCAAACAATTTTTCAATTGAGGAATCCAAGCGACTGTTGTTTGAAATGTGCAAGACTGCAATACGATGCATTAAGCATAAAGGCCCTAAGAAGGACATTAATAACATCAAGGACTGTCTTAAGGTGTTAAATGAGTGCGGTGAAAAGATCGCCGGGTTTGTTTCGCACTACTTGTGATGAACTTCCGCCTGTGGGATTTGGTAACATGGACGCCTCTGCGTTACTCAGTAGAATGGAACAGAGTCGGGAAGTTTCAAGTTTGAGAGAGGCCCTGGAAGCTCAGGCAAGCGTGAATGAGAACTTGGGGCGGCTACAGCAGTCATGGATCACCGGGTGACGGCTATTGAGAAGCTCCGTGGACCCCCTGACCGGGCGCAGGTGGTTGGTGCTGCGTAGGCATCTTGGGAGGAAGAGCTGCGGGATTCGGTGGTGGGTGCTCGCCAGTTATGCGGAGAGGCCCTGAGTCCTCTGTTACAGCCCCCAGCGTGGAGCACTGTAGTGAGGAAAAGGGTACGAAAGCATCTTAAGCCATGTTCGCTGTTAATTTGAGGCTCATAAACCTAGAGTTAACAGTGACGGCGCGGCCCTCGGATCAGAAGGCGGGGGTGATTTGTAAGAACATCGCCCAGTGCCTGACCTTACATCTGCAGACTTACAAAAGAGCAGTAACTTTGTGGGCACTCGGGATATACTGAACTAAATAAAGATCAATATCATGTCATATAATGCTCGAGGACTGCGTGTTGGCCATATTATTGCCGATAAATCAGGCCGTTTTGTGGTGGATAAATTACTGGAGTCATGTGACGTTTTGTGTGTCCAAGAGACTTTCTTACCTAAGTAGGACTTAGAAGGTCTGAATTCTATACATAAAAACTACTATGGGGCGGGTGAATCTACCACTGACCAATCATCAGTATTAAAACAATAAAAGACCTGAAATATTTCAGTTGGTGTGCAATGAATCTAAAATATATGAAAGTTTAATTTTTATCATTACATTATGAAAAAGAATGAACTTTTTCACAATATGCTAATTTTTTGAGAAGGACCTGTATATATATATATATATATATATATATATATATATATATATATATATATATATATATATATATATATATATATAGCTGAAATAAGGCCAAAAACCCATACTGAATAGTTCTGAATAAGACTCTTGAGTAATCACTCTTATAGGCTAGAATATTTACTTCAAAATGATGTGAAAATCATTATTGTCACGATCATCAGCTGGAGTGCCCAAGAACTCCTAAAGAGGGCACTCCACTCAGGACTCTGGCATCTTGTATTTCCATTCTGAACTCCAATTCCCATCCTTCCTCATACCTGGGACTGATTGCACACACACAGCTGCATCTAATTACACACACACACACACACACACACACAGCACACTCACGCAACTCAGCGTGAAGTCTTGTTTAGTCCTGTCTAGCATTTCTGAGCGGTTTCCTGGTACTGCTATTGATTTTGGATATCCCCTGACATACCTGACGCTGTTCTTTGATCTCTGCCTGTTTGACCATTCTTGACAATAAAGTACTGCATATGGATCCGAACGTCTCTGACTACATGTTACAATTATGCTTAATCATTACATGTTTTGTGATCGAAAGCCTATATGCAAGGGAATGACAATGGCCATGAATATTTAATAATTCACACCTGAGAGACAAAGGGTCATCGCCTAATAGCCCATTAGTGTGACTGTGACTTTGAGGCAGCTAAGAAATAATGTGAGGAGATTGAATTTTTTATTTTTTATTTATTATTTTTTTTTTTTTTTAATCACAACACAGTATAATTAAAACATACATAATGAAGATCAAAGACACACTGATCTAACAACTGAGATGTGAACAGACTTGGAGTCATTCCTGAAAACTGTTCAACAAGTAAACCATACCTGATATTTAAGTGTTTGCTGCTTCTTTCCATGGATTCAAGAAAGATAACCATCATCAGTAGTCAAGGAGCTTGTTTTACCATAGAATATCAGTGTAGTTGAACATCTGATGTTGGTACAGCGATCTTAGAAGAAAACAGTTTGAAGAGACTCGAGTTAAAGTCAGCAGGTTTCATCTGTGGTGCAAATATCTGATCACTAAAAAAAAAAAAATAAATATGAGCATGTAATATCAGTACATGTATATATTTATATATAGTATGATTTTGTAGTCATAGACCCACGCAAGTTTTGTATTATCGTAAAAAGGACATTTTATATCAGAGAAACAAATTATTATTGTTTAGCATGTTAAACATCTACAGAAATATATTTCAAATATATATTTGTGAACAGAGTATCAATAATAAACATGAACTAAATATTATTAGACTTGTATCATTCATCATGCACTATTTTATATCATATTGTTTTGTATTATATAGAGCATGAAAACATAATTGTGTCGTAAGAAATGTCTTTAATATATAATAGTCAAAATGATCCACTCGATTTCAAACATTTTATTCAAGGATAAACAGTTATAGTTTGGAGAAAACCCATTTAGTAAATGTGTTCAAGTTTATGCCACAATAACACATAAAAAAACTCAAAAAAAATAACATTCCACATCAATATGTCCTCGACTGGGTCAAGTTGCACGTTGCATCTTGTTCTTTTCTGAGGAAAAATTTCTGTATTATTCCTCTCAGCGCATATGTTTTTCTGAGGTAGATTGTGTGTTATTCCTCTTCCCCTTAGTGGGGCTAAATGTTTCTCTGTTGTGGACCTTAATTTAGACCACTACCAAGTCAAAGCTGCTGAAGAAGATAAGCACAAAACAGCTTTTGTTTGTTCTCTTCTTTGAATTTAACCATATGCTTCAAGGTGTGACAAATGCACCTAGTACCTTCCAGAGGCTTATGGAGAAGTGTGTAGGAGACTTGCATTTGCAGAAGTACTCAAGTTCCTGGATGACCTAATAGTCTTTTCCAAAACACTTCAGGAACATGAAACCCGACTAATGGAAGTGTTGAATCGTCTAAAAGAGTACAGGTGGAAGTTGTCTCCAGATAAATGCCAATTATTTAAGTCCTCTGTGAAGTATCTGGAACATGTTTTGATTACTGATGGAGTTCACACAGATCCAGAGAAGATTTCAGCTCTGAAAGATTGGCCTCGGCCTTCAACCAGATGAGAAATAAAATGTTTTCTAGGCGTCACTGGGTATTATCTGCATTTTGTCAAAGGTAAGCTAAGCCACCAAATTGTCTAACTGCAGGGTATATATTCCTCCAAGAAAAAAAAAGGGGAAGATCTATAAAAGAGAGAAACCAAACACTTCTGCAAATCCCAATGCTCCCATTGGTGAAGAGTGGACAATTGAGTGTGAAAGTGCATTCAGGACTATGATTGACAAACTGGATTCTGCACCAATCCTTGCCTTTGCAAACTCACAGCTTCCCTATGTCTTACATACAGATGCCTGTAAAGAAGGGTTAGGAGTGGCTCTCTATCAGGAGCAAGAGGGCAAGCTTTGTGCGAAGTCTGTGTTAGTAGGGGTCCCCTTAAAAGTGAAAGGAACTACCCTAACCATAAATTAGAATATCTAGCCTTGAAATGGGCTGTCTGTGAAAAATTTAGTGATTTTTAACCCTCTGTGGTCGACAAAAACGGATACTCGTTTTGTGGCATCTTCTCCTGATAACACCGAAAAGAAATTAAATTACACTTTCAGTTTTGATCGTACAGATAAGAGCGATACATCAATTGAATCTGTAAAGGGTCTATTTTTATTTGTATACACACATAATAACAACAAATCTTTGTGCATTTACAAAATAAAGAAAACAAACAGGGTGCGCTGTCTGCTCAGGGTTTTTCCTACATTGAAAATTTTTTGGCGGCCGCCAAAGCGATTTTTTTGTCCCGCCAAAGCCTTATTTGATGTGTAATAGGGTTTTCTGAGTGAAGCAGGCTACAGACGGAGTGACGGAGAGAACGAGCACAGCGCCCCTCCCCAGCGTGAGCACTCCCTCTTCAGTTCTGTCTTTGCTCTCTCCCTCACATCGCATCCTAAGGTCGGAAGACCGAATCCATGTTTCACGTGGTGCATTCGGAGAATATTTTTGCTGAATTACCGCTGGGTGTGAATTGCAGTCCAAAAAAAAAAAAAAGTTGCCTTATCTTCTTTTACAACTTGTGACAAGCATTCCACACATGCAGCTGACAAACATTTAAATATACGCAAAAAAAAAAAAAAAAAAAAAAAAAAAAATCCAGTTATGAAGTGTTTTTGTGTGTGGGTGTTGACATATCTTTCGCGATGTCCTAACAGCCAGGATTCCCACACAACGCGTCCGCTAAAGTCCGATTCGCGACCTAATGACTCCTTTGAGCGATTCATTAAAATGAATGGTTAAAGCAGTTAGTGTCTGAACCGGTGTATAACAAATCATTGCTTCTTAGAAGAACATACACCTCTGAAATGAGAAAGTAAGTGTGCTTACCCCATTTAGCAAGAGTGTTTAGTAAAATTTAGCCTTAATAATCCACAGTATGTACAGGCCTATGAGAATGTATAGTAAATTACCTATAAAATCATTTAGTTTAAAGATAGACTGGAGTGAGATGAAACTAGATCAAAGCACAAAGCAAGCTGTTGCTAGCTAGCTGCTAATTTAATTACATTTTATATGGTAAAAAAAAATTACACTATTACACCTTTTAACACTTCGTTTTTAATGCTACTTTTTAATTGATACGATTATGCTAAAATAATTATCAGGTCTATCAAAAAATACCATTTTATCTTTCAAAACTATGAAAGCCAGTCGTGGAAAAATCACAGCTTTTTTTGCAAAGAGGGCAATAAAGGATGACAGTGAGAGTCACAGCCTAATATCTCTGTCTGATAATTGCATAATTTGTAAATAGATAAATTGTGATACCTTTGACATTTCAAATATACTTTGGTATCGATGATGTTTGCATGTAAAATAAGTTGTAATCGCTTCCTTTTACTATCTAGCCTGACAGTGATCGTTAAATAAATAAATAAAAAACAAAAAAAAAAAACACACAAACTGTTTCTTTGTATTTATTTTAAATTTAACATTTATTGTCAATATTGGGCTTGCGGATCATGTGGGTACTAGGGTACTCTTTACTGTGTGTGGATGACCATGTCGGTCAGCCACCACCGAAGACCAATTTTGACCCAGGAAAAACCCTGCTGCTGCCTTGGTTCTGCGTGATCTTCATTTAGAAATGCGTCATTAAAATGAACTGTAACTCAGCAAATACTCAACAGAGAGACATAAGAGATATATCTATAGAAAGCTTCACATGTCTAATGTTAAACTAAGCAAGTCTTATCGAAAACAAATATTCTGTGTTAAAGAAATCCATATGAAAACAACGCGATGTCCCGTCTTTCACATTTCCCTTCAGTATATCTAATGCGACCACGCCCACGCACTGAGCGCTCTATTGATATTACAATAGTCCACATGAGTGTAAACAGAGTGTAGCACACAGAGTGTAAACACCCACATGACAGCAAACAAAGCAGCGAGACTGTTCGTCAAGGTTTTTTTTTAAATTTTACTGTTTGCTTCACGCTGAGAGGAATAAGACATAATTGACCCCAAGTAGATGCGCTGAGAGGAATAAGCTTTGGATTACCTCAGAAAAAAAGAATAAAGCCGCTTGATCCAGCAGAGATCATAAACATGTGTAAGTCTTTTTTTTTTTGTATTAGTTTTCATATAACTTGTACACATTTTACTAGTTAGACTTTTTTCCCAACTCTAATTCATCATTTATTTACTGATGCTCCAGAAGGAAACACAATGCCTTAAGAGCTGGGGGTGTAAATTTTGAACATGATGTATAAATTTACTTGTTTTGTTTAAATATCATATTTGTTCATTTAGTACTGCCCGTCAGAAGCTACATAAAAAATATATATACAGTATACATATATATATTTTATACTTATTTTCAGATTTTTTTTTTTTTTGTAGTTTTCCCTGATCATCCAATTCAAGTAGTTGTGTCTCTTAATGCATTGTGTTGCTTACTTGAGCATCAGTAAATGTGTTTACCTTTTGAAATAGGTGTGTTTGAGTCCCTCAGTTGTCCTCAGTGTGAAAAGATGGAACTGAAATCATACATTCATTGCTGGAAAGGGTTAAAATATGCAGAAGATGTTGGAAAACCTGAGAAAGTGCAGAACCCGGATGATTCTTCTGAAGAAAAGCAGGCAGTTGAACTGTTCATGACAATTTAAGGACTCATGAAACCCTTAATTTAACATACTATTTTAGTAATACCCTTAATGTATTATTTTAGTAATTGTCACTAAAATAATACCACAATGATCCGAAATTTAATTCAATTTAATTTACGGCCTAATTAAGGACCATGAAGACATTTTTACTTTTGCATGGCAATTAAACACATTTAATGCCCATTTTTCATTATCATTATTTCCTTATCAATTAGTAATGAATGAACGAACAAATAAATAAAACTAATTTTGTTTTATGGAAATAGAAATGTTATATTAATATCTGTTAATAAATAAATTAGACACTTGTTGTGCAGTATTTGGTCCAAATCAGTTAGGCCCCATTTACACTGCATGGTTCAAGTGACCCAATTCCGATTTTTTCCTCTCATGTGGCACAGATCGGATATGACCGGTGAACATGTAAGCAGGAAAAAACTGCATGGATTACGATTTTCTCAGATCGGATTCAGGCCTCATTCATATGTGGTAATAAATCGGATATGAATTGGATACGTGCATTTGCGTGTGCCATGTAAGCAGACAAATCGGATATTCCCCAGTAAATGCGAGTCGTACATCATTAAAAAAGTGACATCAACTCAGGTGGACACCACCAACTGAGATCACATGACTTATTATAGCCGCGATGGAGAACGAAGGATACACACAGTGGAGCAATGCAGAGGTTTCATGTCTTTTAAGTCCTCTTTTTTTCTCCGCTGTACGAGACCAATGTTTTGCTGATTTTTTTGTTGACTTTTCAAAATATTGTGGAAAGCAAAACACTGTATAATTTTATTTGCATCTGCATCCATTGTATTTCGTGCTGTTTTACTTCCTTTTCCGGGTCAGAACGTCTACATTTGGTAGTTTCAGCAGTGTATAGTGTAATGCAAAAATCGGATACGGGTCACTTTAAAAAGATGATGTAAGCGAGTCGTCAAAAAAATCGGATATAGTCAGAAAATCGGATTTGGGCATCAAGACCTGCAGTGTAAATGCAGCCTTATTTACTTTTTAATACCTCAGCTTGCGAATCATTATATTGCGAAAACCGCACCTCAGTTTTCTCTGCTCTGCCAAATGCTTGTATGTAAAACTCCACTGTTCCCTATCATTTCTCTTTGCTCTGGATAATTGCTCTGTGAAACATTTATGGATCTATGATGTTACAAGGTTGGCCACGTCATTCTAGATTGACAAGAGACTATGGAACAGAAAACACCAAACCGCTGAAACAACTAGCTTGAAAGGCCAACTCCATAGCTATCCTTTATCTAAAAGCCCAAACCCTGATATCCGACATCCTTAAAACAATTTGTCCCCCTTTTCAAAAGGTACCACTTCTTCTTGTATGAAACATATTCCACTTTCACCTCTGCACCACTTGTTTTGATTGTCAATTGGTGCATTTCAAAAGCACGATTGCACTTAGAATCATCTGGAGATGCAAAAGCATGCCCTTGTGCGCAAACCTGTTATAAAGGCCAATTTCCACCAGAAGGGACAGGAATAAAAAGGAGCAGAGGTCAGCCGTATTGCAACATGAGATCACTGCTCAAAGAACACTTGCTTTAAGATACTTTGAGTAGACTTGCTGCGTAGGCCACATAAATCTAATGCTGACAACCACAGTGAAAGTCATTACTCAAGCACTGTCACAGTACCGTGCCTCTCTAGCCTCACATCGGCCCTGTGCCATGCCGTGCAAACCCTCTTCTGTCGCTCTGTTGTGCTTTATGCAGCAATGTTGCTCGTTTAGGCTCATTCATCTAATGGAGGCAATGAAAACGGGGGATGCAAATTGATGTGGTCCATTTAAGGACCCAATTCAAGCCAGCGTCATTGCATTTAATAAATAGGGGAGTATTGATATATTTCTGTCTCCTAGTGAGAGCAGAGCATTCCAGTTATTGGTTGAGGGCTTTTCTAATACACTTTGATGTATGTTAGGTGCAGCTATACTTAGATATTGAATTGTGAATCATGTGAATAATTCAGTTTAAAATTATTAAAATGTAAATGTTATTTCCAAAAGAGATGGGCACTGATATGCTGAATTTAAAAGCTCTACCACACACACACACACACACACACAGGTAACTGGACAATTCTTCACAAAAAAAAAGTAAAATAATAAAACTGCTTACGTAAGGGAAAGTTCACTCAAAAATGGAAACTGTGTCATCATTTAGTCACCCTCAAGTTGCAAACCTATGAGATTCTTTGTTCTGTTGAGCACAAAAGAAGATATTTTGCAGAATGCTGGTAATCAAACAGTTAAATGCGTAATTTTCTTTCAGGTATACCTTTTTTATTATAAAGATGTAATATTTTATTCATTCTATTTATTTTAATTTTATTTTCACAACTCTTTGATACACAATACCCTGTTGGCACTATGCTCCACCACTTTAAGACAACTGTATTTGTTGTGTTTTCATATTCAAGAGATTATAAGCTAGATGCAATTTTTTTGAACTGCTTTTCAACTTTTATGCATAATAAATTTGATTATGAATAAAGATTGATCTGTTGAAAGCAGTTATTTTGAGTTGTTTGCTTTTGAAAATTATTATACATAAATTTGCAGAAATGTTACAAGTCACCACTAAAAGACATGACTAATCACATACTATTTATTTCGAAAATTATTTATCACAAATTAACTTTTTTTAATTTTATTTTATTTTTGAACAAGAGATGAATTTTAAAAAGTAAATAAAACCAGCACAATACAAAACAAAACAAACAAAATAAACAGTAATGGACAGGAGTGAAGAGTACACAGAACAATAAAACTCTCTCTTTTTCTCTGTGTGTGTGTGGTATGGTGTGTTTACCCCTTCACACTGTTGTACATTTATGTCTGATTTTATTTGCCAGAATCTAAAAAAATACCCCAGACACCCACAGTAATGAATCTACAGCATCACTGCAAAATGTCAAATTTTACCTGAGTTTGCCATCCTATTGTATGTGAAGAGATAAAAAAGGCATAAATAATAGCAATAAAACACATATTTTTTGTTTAGGTGTCATTGCAGGATGCAAGCAATTTGTAATATGAATAGTGTATTGTGATTCATGGAAAAAATAATCTGATGAACTGTTTATTTTTTTACTGAATCAAAAACTTACAGCACAACCAGTGTATTTCGCTTAACTCACAAATGACTCCTTGGATCCAATCCTGTTAGTGAATCATTTAAAAAAATAATAATAATAATAATAATAATAATAATAATTTCCACCTAAGGACTGTTAATGTTTGAATCAGTCTAACAAATCCTTTATGGCAGTGGTTTTCAAATCTGTCCTGGAGTACCCCATGTCCTGCACATTTTGTATGTCCCCCTCAATTATCACACCTGATTCAACTCAACAGGTAAACTTATCTCAGAGGGAATTCATTTACAATTTTTGATAGGGAATTTGGACAGAATCACTGTTTTATGTCTAATCCACTGAACTGGGGTGCGTTTCCCAAAAGCATCGTTAGTCAACTATGGTCGCAAGTTCCGTCGTTACCAACATAGTTCAACGATTCTGTGTTTCCCGAAACCATAGTTCAAACAAACATTCGCAAACTGCATCACAAACTTGTGTCGTTAGAACGACAGCTCTCCACCTGTGGTTAGAGGCATAGGTCGTCGTTAGTTTGCTGTGTCGACGTCGTTGATTGCGCCACACCTGGGCTGTGTTCTATTCAGAGTTATCGACCCTATGCCCTATTCCTTTCGAAGCGTTCACCATCCACTTTGAGTGATTTGGAAGAAAGTTGTGGTGCGTAGATCTTACCTAATTCACCTTTAAATATTTAAATCACAAATTCACTTTGAAACTATATAGCAGCATGGTCCTCGCAATTATTCTCCCTTCGAAGTGCCCTCTGAAAGCATTAATCATGCCGATTGGAAAACAGCCTTCATTTCGTTTGTGCGAAGAAAAGATAAGTTTGTCAAGTGAGTATTTTAAAACATACATAAACGCATATTTCTCATATAACAATATTGGTAAAACGGTATGTTAAAAGCTTTCACTTATATTAAATTTTAACACTCAAATCACAGTATTTTAAATGAATGTACCCAAATAAAGTAACAAAAATGTACCTATAAGTAAGTGAGTGATTTTGTTGTTTTTACAGAATTAGAATATAGAATATTCTCTACAAATGAGTGTGTGTGTGTGTGTGTGTGAGTGTGTGTGTATATATACGCACGCACACACACACATACACATACACAGTATATACACTGTTTGCAAAAGTATTTTTTATTTTTGTTCATTTAAGTCTGCGGGGCAGGGGGCATATTGGCAAATAAACAAAATATTTAACAGATGTTATGTCAGATTAAACAAATGGTTTAAGCTGCAGTGGTGGCTGGATGCTGCACAGGTGTCAGCAGGTATGGGTAAAGAAGATATCCACTGTCTCCCAGCAGCCAGCTATCACCAAAGCCACCCTCTTCAGCCACCTGCAAACTGCAGAAGTGGCCCACACAAAAGAGTCATGTGTTCTTCCAAGCCATTTTGCTACAATGTCATTGAACATCCCCTTGTGATCACACACTATTTGAACATTAATGGCTGGATATCCCTTCCTGTAAATGTACAAGGGCTCATTTACCACAGGGTTTGACACTGGGATAAGGGTGCCATCAGTGATGCCAATAACTCTGGAGATGTTGTCAATACTGTTGATTGGCCAGCTGGATTTCTTCAGGAGTTTGGGGGGAAATCAGGATGTTCTTTATAAGCTGTAGGTGTTACTGCTGTCACAGTTTTGCTGACTGAAGATTTGCTGAGTCTCAGGCCATCACCCACCACCTCCATAAAATTTCCAACAGCATAATAATGCAGTGTAGCTAACAACTGAACTTAAGGTGTTGTTTCTTCTTATTGCCCTCTAAAAATGTGAAGCCTGATGTTAGAGGCCCAGGGTGGAGGGGGCCTGATGTTGAAGGGCCAGACAGGAAAGGGCCTGATGTTAGAGGCCCAGGCAGGAGGGGGCCTGATGTTAGAGGCCCAGGGTGGAAAGGGCCTGATGTTGGAGGGCCAGACTGGAGAGGGCCTGATGTTAGAGGCCCAGGGTGGAAAGGGCCTGATGTTGAAGGGCCAGACTGGAGAGGGCCTGATGTTAGAGGCCCAGGGTGGAAAGGGCCTGATGTTGATGGGCCAAACTGGAGAGGGCCTGATGTTAGAGGCCCAGGGTGGAAAGGGCCTGATGTTGGAGGCCTGAACTTTGAAGGCAAAGTTGATGCACATGTATCTATACCTCCAAGGATCCTTCCAATGCAACAGGCCCCAGGATGGCCAAAACGTGCCACAGCCCTCCGTTTTGTCACACTTGCGAAGTCCCTCCACTTATTCCTGACTTCTTCTGGGCTTTGTTCTTATCCATAACCAGCATAATTTATTTTTTGAGTGATTTCCGCCCAGATTTTATTTTTTGTCAGTATTTGTAATGCAGTATTTTTTCAGCTTTAAAAATTGGGGTTTTCATGTCATTTTCATTAACACATGGCTGAATGGCAAGAAGACTTACATATTAAAATTTGAACAAAATAAGCAACAGGTGTCCACAACACTACATCACAGTTTTAAAAAAAAACCAATTTATTCAACTCAACCTTTACTTCTAAGTCAAGTCAAGTCAACTCAACTTTAATAAAACACTTTAAACAAAAAAAAAGATTGCGTCAAAGTAACTGAACAACATTAATTAGGAAAACAGTGTGTCAATAATGCAAAATGACAGTTAAAGGCAGTTCATCATTGAATTCAGTGATGTCATCATGCAGCTCAGTTCAGTTTAAATAGTATCTGTGCAATAATTTGCAATCAAGTCAACAATATCGCTGTAAATGAAGTGTCCCCAACTAAGCAAGCCAGAGGCGACAGCAGCAAGGAACCAAAACTCCATCGGCGACAGAATGGAGAAAAAAACCTTGGGAAAACCAGGCTCAGTCGGGGGGCCAGTTCTCCTCTGGCCAGATGAAACCAGCAGTTCAATTCCAGGCTGCAGCAAAGTCAGATTGTGCAGAAGAATCATCTGTTTCCTGTGGTCTTGTCCTGGTGGACGTCTGAGACAAGGTCTTTACAGGGGATCTGTTTCTGGGGCTCTAGTTGTCCTGGTCTCCGCTGTCTTTCAGGTCTGTAGAGGTCCTTTCTAGGTGCTGATCCACCATCTGGGCTGGATACATACTGGATCCGGGTGACTGCAGTGACCCTCTGACTTGGATACAGACTGGATCTGGTGGCTACAGTGACCTCGGAATAAGAGAGAAAAACAGACTAATATGAGCGTAGATGCCATTCTTCTAATGAATTAGCAAGTACATTGGGTGTTATGGGAAGTGTTCCCGGTTCCGGTTTACCTAATTAATGCAGCCTAAAAATCCTTTAACGGTTTTGGATATTAGAAGTGTATTAGTATGTTATGTGTAAGCCAGGTTAAAGAGATGGGTCTTTAATCTAGATTTAAACTGCAAGAGTGTGTCTGCCTCCCGAACAATGTTAGGTAGGTTATTCCAGAGTTTGGGCGCTAAATAGGAGAAGGATCTGCCGCCCGCAGTTGACTTTGATATTCTAGGTATTATCAAATTGCCAGAGTTTTGAGAACGCAGCGGACGTGGAGGGACTATAATGTAACAAGAGCTCGTTCAAATACTGAGGTGCTAAACCATTCAGGGTTTTATAAGTAATAAGCAAGCATTTTAAAATCTATACGATGTTTGATAGGGAGCCAGTGCAGTGTTGACAGGACCGGGCTAATATGATCATACTTCCTGGTTCTAGTAAGAACTCTAGCTGCTGCATTTTGGACTAAATGGAGTTTGTTTACTAAGCGTGCAGAACAACCACCCAATAGAGCATTACAATAATCTAACCTTGAGGTCATAAACGCATGGATAAACATTTCTGCATTTGACATTGAGAGCACAGGCCATAATTTAGATATATTTTTGAGATGGAAAAAATGCAGTTTTACAAATGCTAGAAACGTGGCTTTCTAAGGAAAGGTTGCTATCAAATAGCACACCTAGGTTCCTAACTGATGACGAAGAATTGACAGAGTAGCCATCAAGTCTTAGACAGCATTCTAGGTTATTACATGCAGAGTTTTTAGGCCCTATAATTAACACCTCTGTTTTTTCAGAATTTAGCAGTAAGAAATTACTCATCATCCAGTTTTTTATATCGACTATGCATTCCGTTAGTTTTTCAAATTGGTATGTTTCGCCGGGCAGCAAAGAAATATAGAGCTGAGTATCATCAGCATAACAGTGAAAGCTAACACCATGTTTCCTGATGATATTTCTCAAGGGTAACATGTAAAGCGTGAAGAGTAATGGCCCTAGTACTGAGCCTTGCGGTACTCCATACTGCACTTGTGAACGATATGATACCTCTTCATTCACTGCTACGAATTGATGGCGGTCATATAAGTACGATTTAAACAAAGTGTTCTAGTCTATGCAAAAGAATAGTGTGGTCAATAGTGTCGAACGCAGCACTAAGATCCAATAGCACTAATAGAGAGGTACAACCACGATCAGATGATAAGAGTAGGTCATTTGTAACTCTAAGGAGAGCAGTCTCAGTACTATGATACGGTCTAAATCCTGACTGGAAATCCTCACAGATGCCATTTTTCTCTAAGAAGGAATATAATTGTGAGGATACTACCTTTTCTAGTATATTGGACAGAAAAGGGAGATTCGAGATCGGTCTTTAATTAACTAGTTCTTTGGGGACAAACCCTAATAACAATAAGAAATTAATAATAACAGCCAGTTTGAAGGTTTTGGGGACATACCCTAATAACAATGAGGAATTAATAATAGTCAGAAGAGGATCTATGACTTGGAAGCACCTCTTTTAGGAGCTTAGATAGAATAGGGTCTAACATACATGTTGTTGGTTTAGATGATTTAACAAGTTTATACAATTCTTCCTCTCCTATAGTAGAGAATGAGTGGAACTGTTCCTCAGGGGATCTATAGTGCACTGTCTGATGTGATACTGTAGCTGATGGCTGCATGGTTACAATATTATCTCTAATAGTATCGACTTTAGAAGTAAAGTAGTTCATAAAGTCATTACTGCTGTGATGTTGAGAAATGTCAACACTTGTTGATGCTTTATTTTTCGTTAATTTAGCCACTGTATTGAATAAATACCTGGGGTTATGTTTGTTTTCTTCTAAAAGAGACGAAAAGTAATCAGATTTAGCAGTTTTTTTAATGCTTTTCTGTAAGATAGGTTACTTTCCCTCCAAGCAATACGAAACACCTCTAGTTTTGTTTTCCTCCAGCTGCGCTCCATTTTCCGGGCTGCTCTCTTTAGGGTGTGAGAGTGCTCATTATACCACGGTGTCAGACTGTTTTCCTTAACCTTCCTTAAGCGTAAAGGAGCAACTGTATTTAAAGTGCTAGAAAAGAGAGAGTCCATAGTTTCTGTTACATCATCAAGTTGTTCTGAGGTTTTGGATATGCTAAGGAATTGGGATACATCAGGAAGATTACTTACCAAAGCAGTCTTTTGTGGTAGAAGTGATGGTTCTACCATACTTGTAACAAGAAGTAGAATTTACAGTTTTAGCTATATGAAGTTTGCACAAAACTAAATAATGATCTGAGATATCATCGCTCTGGCTGCATAATTTCAACACCATCAACATCAATTCCATGTGACAGTATTAAATCTAGAGTATGATTTCGACAATGAGTAGGTCCTGAGACGTGTTGTCTAAACCCAATTCAGTTCAGAATGTCTATAAATGCTGATCCCAATGCATCTTTTTCATTATCAACATGGATATTAAAATCACCAACAATTAAAACTTTATCTGCAGCCAGCACTAACTCGGATGTAAAATCAGCAAACTCTTTAATAAAGTCTGTATGGTGCCCTGGTGGCCTGTATTCAGTAGCCAGTACAAACATCACAGGGGATTTATCATTAACATTTGTTTCTCTGGATAATGTAGGCCTATCAATATTAAATAAGAAATGGTATTTATTATTAAATTGTTAAATTATAGACATTGGGATCAGAAAAGAGCACATTTTTAAATCTGTATGTATATAATGTATTGCAGATCAAATTAATTTTTTATTACTCGACTCCTACGTAACGTCATTTCAAAAGCATAATTCGAGTCGAAGAAAAGATTAAATAAAACCAAATTACTGTAGGTGGCGGTATGTGCTCATGGCTCCAGTCAGCCATTAGACCGAAGAAGAAGAATAACGACAGCTCAAACCAACATAGTCTGAACGATGGATCTGCAACACAGGTACCATGGTTTCGGGAAACAATCGTGACTAGCTAGTTCGTTTCCATAACGATGAATCGTACTATAGTGGTTAATCAGAGAGTTATGCAGTTGTACGGGAAACGCACCCCTGGACAGTAATTCATTGAATAGGCCATATATTATTATCCAAAGAATAGTGAAAAATATTAGGATGGTAACAAGATCAGCAGTTTAAGCAATTAACTTGTAAGCACAAAACACGATACATCTCTTTTCAATATAAATAAGACTTTATTTGACCAATCTAAGACATATAAACTAATCTAACACATAAACACATGCATTTACACATTCATACAGAAGAGAAATTCAGAGAAAGAGAGACAGTGAGGAAAGAATGAGTTTAAGAGAGTGAACATTTTAAATCCCAAGTTCATAGCAATATATGCAATTGCTTAGACCTGAACAATCATTAATCATTTAATTAACTCTCACACTGAGTTTTTCAATGAGGCTACTAAACTTTATTTTAAATACACCAGTTCAGTTAGAACCTGGTGGTTTGCATTTCTTGTATTAGGTGATTTAATCCCTTCAGTGTGGCGTTTGGGGGTTTCCCAAGGTTGTTGATTGGCTGGAAGTTCAGTAGTCTTTCAAAGTGACGAGCTTTGGATGAAGAATAATGAGGAGATAAAGATGAATATAAACCTATAAACTATTCAATTGTTATTGAACAGTTATTGAAAAGACACACAATGAGTGATAAGAAAAAAAGTCAAATGTGTGGGTTACATATATGATATGAAGTTATGCAATGGAATAATATTTGTTCACAAGCCCTTTAACATTAATTTTATAGTGATCTGATGCATTTTAAGCAGTGTTGGGGAGTAACTAGTTACATGTAATGCCGTTTCGTAATTTAATTACAAAATAAATGTAACTGTAATCAGTAACAGTTACTAAGAAAAAAAAAATTTAGTTACAGTTACTTATGAAAATGTTAACGATTACACAAGGGATTACATATGAATATTTACACACATCCACATACAGATTTAATTGATTTCTTTCCCAAATTACACTGACTGTTCTGAGACATATGGCCCTATAATTTACGCGATGTGGTACACACAGTCAGGGTTCCTAAAATCCAGTCATAAAAACGGAATTCCTATAGCCTAATGCGGAAGGAATATGCCACATTTTGGATGAATAAATCAAAAGTAGGTGAGTACACTTGAATCAAAACGCGATATGGACTAGTGTCTGTGAATATTAAGCCGCAAAAAGACAATATATGAATCCTGCATGCTCTGCGTGTCTGTGGAAATCAGGCACGGACTGGCCATCGGGAGAACCGGGACAATTTCTGGTGGCCTGGCTGCCGATTTGGCCTGCCGAATGTAATAAATCAAAAATTTCCAAATCCCCCACTCTACAATAAAATCCCAAACAAATAATAAAACACTCAGACGTGCTTGGCTGTAGCAGGTCAGCATTCGGATCCATACAACACGATGGGGCGCACAACCGTTTTGTATATCTTCGACTTCAGGCGGATCGGCCTCTTGCTATCACAAAGCACGCTCGTCACTTGTCACTTTTTATTATTATTATCATTATTATTATTATTATTATCAATGATAATTATATAGATACAGTATAGCCATTATCATACCATATGTAGGATATCAGAGCGAATCAGACAATTTAAGATTCAGTCAGAACAGTTTTGAAACAACACAATAATCTGAATTACACAAAGAGGCCCAAGACAACATGGATTACCATAAATCAGATCCTAGCACCAGCAAGTCTGAAGCAAGTCTAACTTTGAACAGATTGCAACATTAAAACAAAGAACACTTATTGATAATTCCAACTCAGGAAGGAGTTTGCCAAATTTGGGGCGAGTAACCATGATTAATGGTCAAAAAGACAGCGCATCATGACAATCACATGTAAATCCATGATGGAAATCACAAGCTAAAGACTTCCTCAGATCGACTTCCTCACCTAGCACAGAGAGCAACTGAGATTCCTTCTCACACTCACATTCACATTCTCACACTCTCGGAATAGCACAAAGACTGCCCAAAATCAGTGTTGGGAAGGTTACTTTGGAAATGTAATAGGTTACAGATAACAAGTTACCCTATTTAAAAAGTAATAGTAATGTAACTGATTACTTTTGAATATTTTTCAAAATTTCTAATTAATGTGTATTTTCAACTGTTTTGAAATCATTTTCAAACATTTACACCACATAGGGTTAACCTTACAGTTGTGCTAAACACTGTCAGACTTTCAAAATCCTTCATCATTTGAATTAAGATGATCAAATTTGAACACATCCACCACAAAATCACACTTTAGTACTGTCTTTTACTTTGAGATCGATCTGAAGTTCAATGCAGATTTAAAATCAAAAAAATTGTTGAGACATGAGACATATACATTCAGTAAGTTGTAGTGTATCTTTCAACATGCCCTCACATGTTAATTCATGTTTATTTCCTGCTTATTAGAATGCACTCCTGCTTCACCTGAACTGAGATAAAGTGGAATCGTATGTGAACCGTCACGCCACTAAAGAGCTCCAAAACTGTATTTATCATTTGACATTCTTAATAAAACTTACAGAATTTGAATGCAGAATTTGGATGCAACACTTTTGTTTTTTGCCCCCACTGGGTCCGAAAACCAGTCAGTTTCTGGTGTGACCACCATTTGCCTCACGCAGTGCAACACATCTCCTTTGCATAGAGTTCATCAGGTTGTTGATTGTGGCATGTGGAATGTTGGTCCATGCCTCTTCAATGGCTGTGCGAAGTTGCTGAATATTGGCAGGAAATGGAACACGCTGTCGTATACACCGATCTAGAGCATCCCAAACATGCTCAGTGTGTGACATGTATGGTGAGTATGCTGGCCATGCAAGAACTGGGATATTTTCAGCTTCCAGCAATTGTGTACAGATCCTTGCAACATGGGGCCGTGCATTATCATGCTGCAACATGAGGTGATGGTCGTGGATGAATGGCACAACAATGGGCCTCAGGATCTCGTTAGGTATCTCTGTGCATTCAAAATGCCATAAATAAAATGCACCTGTGTTCGTTGTCCACAAGATATGCCTGCCCATACCATAACCCCACTGCCACCATGGGCCACTTGATCCACAACATTGACATCAGCAAACCTCTCACCCACACGACACCATATACGCTGTCTGCCATCTGCCCTGTACAGTAAAAACCGGGATTCATCCGTGAAGAGAACACCTCTCAAAAGTCCCAGACATTATCGAATGTGAGCATTTGCCCACTCAAGTCAGTTACGACTATGATCTTCAGTCAGGTCGAGACCCCTGAGACGGTTTCTGACAGTTTGTGCAGAAATTCTTTGGTTATGCAAACCGATTGTTGCAGTTGCTGTCCAGGTGGCTGCTCTCAGACGATCTTGGAGTTGAAGATGCTGGATGTGGAGGTACTGGGCTGGTGTGGTTACACGTGGTCTATGGCTGTGAGGCCGGTTGGATGTACAGCCAAATTCTCTGAAACACCTTTGGAGACGGCTTATGGTAAAGAAATGAACATTCAATTCACGGGCAACAGCTCTGGTGGACATTCCTGCAGTCAGCATGCCAATTGCATGCTCCCATATAACTTGTGACATCGATGGCATTGTGCTGTGTGGTAAAACTGCACATTTTAGAGTGGCCTTTTATTGTGGCCAGCCTAAGGCACACCTGTGCAATAATCATGCTGTCTAATCAGCATCCCGATATGCCACATCTGTAAGGTGGATGGATTATCTCGCCAAAGGAGAAGTGCTCACTAACACAGATTTAGACAGATTTGTGAACAATATTTGAGAAATAGGCCTTTTGTGTACATAGTAAAAGTCTTAGATCTTTGAGTTCAGCTCATGAAAAATGGGGTCAAAAACAAAAGTTTTGCGTTTATAATTTTGTTCAGTGTATATAAAGGTTTTTTTTTTTTTTTTTTGCAGTGTTCCAGAAATGTACTGTAGGCATGTGTTTAAAACGGGCCTCATTTACGAAATAAACTTACGACAGAAAATGGGGTGTACAGTTGCTTCAGCGCAAAACTTGGAATTTATCAACATGGATGTGAGCAGTGGCTACAACCAAATCTCACGTCTGGGCTCAGCTCGTGTACGCAAGTTTTTGAGTTACCTGTACTTAAATAGTAAATACGGTGGAGAATTGTAGAATGACAGCATTTATTTTTTTATTTATTTTTCCTGACAGCCAAACGAAGCTCCTTATTCGATCGTTAACCAGTAAGATTAGTATTAGAATGTCCTTATTTTTATTATTTTTTTTTTTATACAGGGCTTTAGCTTTAAATACTCAAATAGCAGTGTAAACAAGAACGTCTTGGTTATGTATTGTAACCCTCATTCCCTGAAGGAGGGAACGAAGACGTCTCGTCGGATGACAGACGAATTGGGATCTTGCTTAGAGAGACCAATCTATTTTGACTGTAAACTAAATGAGCCAATGCACATTGGTATGCGATTATTGCATCCAGCTGCAGCTGATCACAGCATGAATATTAGCAGCATGTGCAGAACATATTCAGGTTTTCGCTGAGGAGCCAAGCTGGTGACCCGGCTGCTTCAGCGGTGGTACAGAAGCTGTGCCGATGGGACGTGACGTCTCCGTTCCCTCCTTCAGGAAACAAGGGTTACAATAAATAACCGAGACGTTCCCTTTCAGTCAGTCACTCTTGACGTCACGTCGGATGACAAACCAATTGGGATCCCTACCAAAGGGCCACAGGTACTGCCCCTTCCAGTGTCCTGTGGAAGCCTGCAGTGCCCCTACTTTTTGGAGTAGGCCTTTCGGAAGCACTTACACGTATGAATATCCATTGTAACCCTCTTGAAAAATAGCAGGAAGTCTGTCTGGGAAACACGGGCTCTGAGGCTATACTGTGGATTTAAATACATGGGATCCATTTAGGTCTCTATATATGGAACCAAGCCCTCTATTGGTCCTCACGGATTCATTGAGTGAGGGCCTGGCGCAGGATGCTCCACCACGTATGGCTGCTGAAGGGATGGAGTAGCTCGACAGGGTTTACAATATGGACTCTCTGGAGTGGTTTTAGTAAGCCGACCCAAAGCTGGGGCCTCTCAGTGCTTCTAACAGTTTGAGGTGAGAACACAGGAGGATACTGGCTCCACACGAATGCTATAGAATCTAGCAAACTTGTTGGGGGTTGCCCAGCCTGCAGCTCTACAAATATCTGCCAGCAAGGCGCTACCACCCAGCACCCAGGAGGATGCTACACTTCTAGTTGAGTGAGCTCGCAACCTGAATAGGCGAGGAGCGTCTTGCTGCAGCTTGCGGTGGACATCCAACCCCGCCCACATCCAAGTGTGACATCAGACGCCACGCCTATGCCATATACGTCATCATTTGATTTCCCCTCCCCAACAGTAGTCACCCCCATGTAAAATACTTCATTAGGTGATGCCAGGTGAACACCCATGTGAACACCCAAAAAAGTGCAACAACATTTGCATGATAGGATTGACGGTTCTCTATATAGACTAGGCTACACATACATAGGCTTAAATCATTGCTTGCCTTGATAGATTATATAAGTAACATGGCATTGACTTTCAGGCCTTTTTTCATCAACACACATTTATATAAAAATGTGTCCAAGTCCTACGGATACATAAAGATCAATAAAAAGACATCCCTTGTTTCACTGGGTATTGTTATATTTATTTCACAAAACAATAATATTCAACAATGTAGAGTAAATAAATTATTATAAATTAAATTAAACCCAGAACATGGCATTGACTTTCAGCCCCTGTTCATCAACACATTTTAATAAGAATGTTTCCATCCTCGCGACTGTCAAAGACAAACACACAGGCATCCCTTGCTTTCTCAGTCTCTCCTTCAGGTAGTCTTTGATTATATTAGACTGTTTTTCTTCGTCCATCTGGAAAAATTCAGGGTCTGTCACCTCTCCATGGAACAGCTCATGGTGGCTCTGAACCCAGCACCATGCTACACCAATGTCCCTTATGAACTTCCTCTTCAGTTCCTCTTCACTCTTCTGTTGAAAGTACAGAATAAACTGTATTTGTGGGGTAAATCTAAAATTACTATCATTATTTTCACAAAAAAAAAAAAGTTTTTACCTCATCACTGTCATCTTCAGCCATCACAGTTTCTGTACAAGCTGGCTATAGAAGCTCGTCTGTCAGCTGGTCCTCCGTCACTGTAAACTCTGATTCCTCCTTTGCACTATAAGGGGAATGCACCTTCTCATATTCTTTATTGAGAAGAAGATCCCCGCTTCTTGTGTGAGGACCAATCCATGGAGCCCAGTTATGGTAGCTCGGACGGACCACAAATGGGTTTGCCTTATTGCCTTTAAATAAGAAAATATTAAGCAATATTAAAGAAAGCTAATGATACAATCCCAACTCTATCATGGTATTCATTATATGAAACATACTCACTTGGAACTAACCCACGGCTGATAATTTCCAGAGAAACCAGCTCCCAGAAGTTTTCAGCATTCACATGCCCATCAAAATCCTCTGGTGGTTCCTCAATGCTGCTAACTGAAAAAAACAAACAAAAAAAAACACAATTACCACAGACATTACCACACACAAGTTTTACCCAAGCTGGACATGCTGTTGCCATGAAATAATATAGGAGTAAAATATATATATATATATATATATATATATATATATATATATATATATATATATATATATATATATATATATATATATATATATATAAAATAAATAAATAAACGTGTGGACTTACCAGGCATACTAAAAACACCCTTCTTATGAAGGTCCATAACTACGGACACTGGGTAATAACCACAGGTTACGCATGAGAATGTGTAGGTGTGGTCGGATGGTGCCTCAAAGCTTAAGTAGGCCTGCAGGATCCTTTTTTTTGAAGGGAAGGCTTTACCTGAGGTCCTCTCCAAGACCTCATTTGCACTACCCACAGCCTGGTGAGTCTGCCAAAGAGATGCATCACAGTTTAAGACTTTACAATACATATTTATGCAATAATCATCTGTTGTTGTTTTATATAACACATTTAAACCAACATGGTTCTTACCTGGAGACTGTTGTGCAGAAAATGGCACAAGTGTATCGATAAAAGTATGTGATCATCAAAATTATGAATCCCATCACTCCACTCCTGATACCGATACACCATGCCACATCTGAAGCACTCTTTGCTGTACATTGAAATTCCTGCCAAAAACAAGTGCCAGTAAAGAGGTTAAACATTTTCTATTACTGCTATAAAGCACAACCCTCCACAATGAACAACACTAAAATGAGTGCATGGACATTTTAATACACCTACAAATGGAAAGGAAGACCCTGACAGTCATGGCCATCAACATTTCACATTACATTTAGAATGTACATTTAAATGTTGAATTAATGACGTATGTAAAAAAAAAAAAAGCAACAAACCTTCTATGACATTGGTCATCGTCACGATTCTGGCTTTTGAAGTGATAATCACTGGGTCACTTAGTGGAGTGACCTCTGAACATTCAGTGCAGAAGGCTTCAGATGGTGTGAAGCTCAGAGGAAAATTACTTGTGTTTACCACATCGGAGGGAATCACAGCAGGCATTATTATTATTTTTTTTTTCATAAATGTATTTAACCATTTGAGATAGATTCTGGCCTTCAAGTGGGTATCGGATTCCTTCCTCTTCCTCAAAACCTTCCACATCGGTGGGAAAATGTTGTGTGATGCTGTCCTCCTCCACACACTTCTGGTTTTCCGGAAGAGTTCCCGATCAACTTCAAACAGGTGCCACTTTGCAACATATTTGTGAAGGCATGACTGCCTTGGTCTGGCACAAGGACAATGCCAAGAATTGGTGTTGGCATCATATGTAACTATGACGTGACCAAGCCTGCTGTAGTATGAAATGGTGGGCTCAAACACAGAAATGTACTTTTTGTAGCTGGGTCCACAAACGGTCACTAGGGAGGAGAGAGGGGCCCCTGCATTAATTCCCTTTTTCTGCTGTGCCAAACATCTCTCCTTCTTGTCCTCCCCAAACCAAAGGTCGTCGACCATGGTCTGTAAAACTTGCTCTATCAGCAAGGGAATATCCCTTTCAGCTGGTGGGCAGTATGCAAGCGCCTGAAGGTGATGACATTCATAGGAACGGATGTTTGACTGTTTAGCAAATTCTGTGTTGATCCTGCAGATGTCAAGGTCACATGATGTCCTACGTTCAGAGCCCCACGTCTTTTTGATGACATGGATCGGAGTGCTGGGTGTTGAAAATGATTTTGCTACCGCATATACACCATTTGTATAATCCACACACTGTGACTTAAGATGGTTCTGGGCGGTAACGGCCATTTTTTTTGGGTGTATGTTGTCTCAGAATATGCAGCTTTACATTTCTCCTGTTAAGTGTCAGTCCACAATTTGAGGGAGTGGGATGGGGGGGTGGTGCAAAGGTGCCAGGATCAGAGGAAAGGGGGGTAGAGACGGGAGGCATTGAAACAGAAGTAGCTGGGGGTGGTGGTGTCGGAAATGCAGCTACAGAGGGAGGTGGAGGTGGTGCTGCAAATTCTTCTGTCTTCAAGCACTGGGAAACATGCCTTATGTATTGGTCCTTGCATATTACTGTCTGGCTGCAGTAAAGACAGTGAAAATGGGCTGTGGTCCTGCACTGTTTATTGCATTTTAAGATGAAGTAACCTGTAGGATTGTAGAAAAAAAAAAAGTTAACAAAACTGTAGAGTGTACACAGCAAGTTACAAAACACACATAGATAAATAACAACAACAATATTCTCATCACTTTAGTGGTTCCCAAGAAACTACAGCTCATCTTGTCATTCTTTGAGATTCACATACATATTTAGATTATACAACATACATATACATGCATATATGATTTAAAAACACAAAAACCAATCAATATCTAAAGACATGCTCTCACCATACCTCCATGCTCCACTGCATGACTTATGTGGTTCTCTAGGTGAAGTGTAAAAGAGAACTTCTCTTCAGTGGTGAAACTGCAGCAGGGACATTCAAACCCCCCATCCCGGCAGAACTGTTCTGGATCAGGTTTGGACTGCAGATGTGTAGGATGCTGTAAAACATGATAAATATTATGTGTATTAATATAGAAGGATACAAAGATTTGCCACGAACAGAGAGTTATCAAGTAAGACATAGTGAAATGATGTGGTTGCTCAAACAAGTTGTTGTGCAAGAGTTGTCAGTGTACATCATTAAATATATTCTATGTGTTTTGCGTGGGGCCAGTGGAGTACAGTACATGTATGTGAGAGAGGTGAAGTGTGTGTGTGTGTGAGAGAGAGAGAGAGAGAGAGAGAGATCAGTATTATGTGTCGGGGATATAAAAAAAAAAAAAAGATGAAGGATGAATCAATGCACCTACATTTTATCAGGATACAGTTAGGAACATTATAGACATTATGAAAGTAAACACAGCAGTATTGGTAGCCTTATAACGTGCCTGTGTGAAGTCAGCCTCGTGTCTTTGTAACTTTACTATGGCTCAAAACAAACCGTAGTAACAGTTATCGTTGTGCTGTTAGTTTCACTTCATGTTTAACAAAATATTACGTGTGCTACATTACAATCCTTGATAATTTAATGTATACATTTTAACTATTAACGTAAGCAGAGACATACATTGTGACAAACACTTTTGGAATTAAACCGGGCTAAGAACCAAATTTTTCTTTACTTACAGCCATGGCAAATAACTTCTTACTCTTCTGGGCGACTGGCAAACACGGAAAACAACAACTTCTTCTTCTTTCTGGCGATTGCAAAACAATATTTCCTTCTTTTACCGATTAAAAACAACACAAACTTCTTCAACGTACCTTCTAGTCTTCTCGACGCTTCTTCTTGTTTGAAATTTAATGAGAACGCGAAGTAGACGGATATAGGCGTGGTTTATGATGGCACATCCGGGTGGGCAGGGTTGGATATGTGACGTCTATGGATGTGGGTGTGGTTTCTGACATCACGCTTGGATGTGGGCGGGGTTGGATGTCCACCACAGGCTGCAGCGAGCCCTACTTGGAATGGGCAGGCCACACCCTGTGCCTGATAAGCCAGGGTGATGGCATCCACTATCCAGTGGGCCATCCTCTGCTTGGAGACGGCATTCCCCTTCTGCTGGCCTGAGCTGGTCTGAGGTCCTGAAGTTTTGTGTCCTGTCTATGTAGCATCTCAATGCTCGGGTGGGACAATGCAAAGCTAGGGCTGGGTCTGTCTCCTCTGGTGGCAGTGCTTGCAGGCTCACCACCTGATCTGTGAAGGGAGTAGTGGGAACCTTGGGGACATAGCCGGGCCGGGGCCTCAAGATTACCTAGAAGTCAGCCGGCCTGAACTCTAGGCACGAATCCTCAACCAAAAATGCGTGCTGGTTCAATACCCTCTTGATGGAGGCCAATGCAAGCAGGAGCATGGTTTTAATTGACAGAAACTTCAGCTCGACTGTCTGCAAAGGCTCAAATGGGCCCTGCTGTAGTGCTCTGAGCACCAGAGACCGGTCCCAAGAAGGTATAGATGGGGGCCGTGGAGGATTTAGCCCTCCACGGCCATCTGGTTCCTTAGGCCTTAGGGGGGCCTAAGGAACCAGATGATCAGGTCATGCTTTCCCACTGGCTTCCCTTCAACGGGGTCGTGGTTGGCAGCAATCCCAGCCACGTAGAGGGTGGAGGGAGACAGCCTTCACGCCAACCCCTGCTGCTGCTGCAGGAAGGACCGGGGGTCTTTTTGGTGAGAAGAACAGCACTCAATGAAAAAGTTCCACTTCAAGGCGTAAGCGTGTCTGGTAGACGGTGCTATCGCCGAAGTGATGCCGTCAACTACCTCTTGGGGTAGGTTACCTAGAACCTCTGCATCCCATCCAAGGACCAGACATAAAGTTTCCAGAGGTCTGGACGTGGGTGCCACAGGGTGCCAGTAGATCCTTCCTCAGAGGAATCTGCCAAGAATGGGCTATCACAAGGAGCATCAGTTTCAGGAACAAAGTCAGAGTCGCCCAGTAAGGCACCACAAGCTCATCCTCCCTGATCTTGCCCAATGTCTGTGAATGGCACGAAGCGACCTCAGATGCTTCTGACTCCAGAGAAGGACGTGGCGGGCAAGTTGCGACATGCAACGGGAGTGTAGACCTTATCGCCTACCTACACCCAGCTCCACGGCCCCGCTTGTTTGAGGCTGCTGCAGATGCGGCGCAGGGGTGGATGCAGGGGGCCACACTCAGCAACGAGAAGGCTGGGGCACTGTGGCCAGTGGATGGCTGGAGGCAGCAGCTGCCCGTCGGGCAGAATGTTAGACTGCCTCAGTCTGTGACTGTGCAGCCGAGAACTGATGGGCCATGTTCTCAACTGCATTGCCGAAAATGCCGGTCTGGGACACAGGGACCTTGAGGAACCAGACTTTGTCGGTGTCCCTCATGTCGACCAGACACAACCAGAGGTGACGCTCCTGAGACCATAAGTGTGGACATCACACGACCCAGAGAACTTGCGGTGACCTGCTGTAACGCCGTAGCGCATAAGGCAGAGGCAGCTTCTCCACAGGCCATATATGCATTGCTAGCCAGATAAGTACATACCCCGGGAGGGGAGGGGAGGCACGGTTCGCCCTGCCAGGTGGAGGCGGTATTAGGACACATCTGCATTGTAACTGACCACCCCACCAGGGGGACCTCCGTATACCCCCTAGCTTCACCTCCGTTGAGGAGGAAAAGTTGACGTCCATGACCTGGTGAGCTCCTCATGCACCTCTGGGAAGAAAGGCACTGAGGCAGGGTGCTGAGAACCAGCACAGACCACCCCGAAGAACCAATCGTCCAACCTTGAGGGCTCGGGACATGGTGAGAGTCTCCACTCGAGCCCTACCCCTACGGTGGCCCGGGAAAGCATAGCTGTTATTTCCGGATCCAGTTCAGGCATAGTCCCGGAGTACAGCAGCACAGCTGAATCTTCCTCTCCAGAAAGCTCTGGCTTGCAGAAATGAAGCGATCGACATCTGGTCATTGGGAGGAGCACCAAAGGATACTGCTGGTATGCTCCTTGTAGAGGGCCCAGCATGTTCCATTGGCAGCTCAACTGGTTGCGGAGTGCAAGAGGAGTGATGGACCCCAGAGGGTTGGTTCCCTGGAGGGTTTGCCATCACTGTTACCCTCAGACCGCCCGTGGTCCTGCCTGAAGTAGCCCCTGCCTGACTGCCGCCATGACGAGAACTAGATCCAGGCAGTGGAAACAGAGCTTGGTCCATGACTCCGATATGATCATCTTCCCGCAATGAGAACATGACTCACCCACAAACGCCACCTCAGCGTGCTAAATGCCCAGGCATGTGAGGCAGTGATCATGACCATCACCCAGCCCCAGGTAACGACAACATCCAGAAAAGTCCGGGTGATACATTATCTATAGCAAGATCCACATCGTCTTTACAAAGACATAACGTCGAGTTTGCCACGCAGTGTTGTCTTTAAAAAGACACACCCCTGAATGCTCTTTTAGGGAAAAAGCTCTTTTAGCATGCTGAAGCGCACAGGGGAGATGGCCACCTGCAACATAAACAGGAGGTAGTGCAGCCTGATGTGTGCAACCCACTCGACGCGGGAAACCACCACCGCTGAAGCGCCATACCATCAACACGAAGAGCTCTCAAAGAGCGCGTTGAACTCATTCAGTCTTCTTCTCTCAGTAGAGTAGTCAGGAGCAGAACGATGTGTTCGCTCGGCTCCGAAGCGAAAAGCTGAATGCAACCGAAGACCTGAAGATATCAGCATTGTGCTGGAAGGTGTGGAGGTGCTCTCTGGTTTAGGTAATGTAGCATTGGCTACAGCCATGCAACTTGGACTAATATACTTTTTAAAGCTTACTTATCCACAGGAGTTCCATTACACTTTTAAGGTGCTCCAAAAATGATTCTGGAGCTGGACTCGCATAAACTGTCTGCCAAAGCACAGGCACTGAAAACAAAACTCTTCACTTAGAAGGTGTGAGCAGTGCTGTGTTTGAGGATCCCTTTGTGAACGCTCTGTTTTATTTTCTTGTATGCTTATGTTCTTGTTGTATCAGCATTTTTGCACGGTGAGCAGAGGTGATTAAGTGTCTCAATCTCTCATTTAATTGGCTCACTCATTTAATCTCATGTTTAAAAAATAAAATAAAATAAAATAAAATGCTGTTATATTCTCTTGTATGCTCATGTTTTAAGTGCATTGTCATTTTTGAACTTAGTGAGCATGTTTAATTGCCATATTTGCAGTTGTAAGCAAGAAGACATGCAAGGTTAAATGTGCTCATATTTTAAATACAGATTTTTACAAAACGTATCGACTTTGACATATTGACTTTTTCTTCACAGTAGACTATAGGTATACATTAAAAAGGTTTTAATTTAATAGAACACAAGTATTTCACTTTCATTTGGAAGTAACTGTAGAGTCAAGTTAGATAAGTGTAATGATTAAAATTTTTTCTAGTGGGCAGGACAAAAATGTATGTAGTTGACATTGCATTGTTAGATATAGTAGACATGACCAAACTGAATGTAGTTAACATGGCATTATTTTATAAAGTAGGCATGACAAAATTCAGAGTAGTTAACCTGACATAATCTTCTCTATTAGGCATGGCAAAACTTTATCTAGTAGGAGGGACCAATCTTTTTTTTGTAGTCTTAACTAAAGGAATTTAAGTTTATACAACGAGATTACAACAAATAGTTTAAAACTAATTAGATTTTGTTGGGAAAATGTAATTAAATTTCGTGGTAAAGTTTACTCAATTTTTTTTTTAAAGTTCGTTCAACAACTTTTTTTTTGAGTGTATGCATACATAATTACAATTCACAATTACATGAGTTGTAAACAAAATGTGATAGAGACTGCTCCCAATGAAGAGACTGTAAATAAAGAACAAAGTTAGATTGGATTACAGGTTCAGTTGGTGGAGTTGGGGTTGGAGGAGGGAGTTGATTGCAAGCAGCGATGCGACAGAAGAGACGCTGAAGAATGGGAATTTAAATAGACCGCATGTGATAGGTCTCAAGACTGGATTGGTACACGTCAGGAACAGCTGACTGTAGGCTGATGCAAGCGTGACTAATGTGGCCTTACTGAACTAACGCGATGCTGAATAAAAATAAAAAAAATAAAAAAAAAACCGTAGGGCTACGCTAATTTGTGTGACACTCATTTTATTTATTTTCTTTATATCTTTATTTGATTTAATCCATATGATCACACAGGAACCTCACACACACACAAACAACATTAGTTCTACCGTTGCCTGAAATTTCAGCCATTCATCATCAAAACTAAAATGCAGTCAACTAAACAAAAGTTACACTGTTTATTTTAAAAGGTCCCCTGTATAATCAGCGTGCTGCACCCCCCCCCCACCAACCACCACCACCAAAAAAAAAAAAAAAAAAAAAAAAACATTTTGCGCATGTGAAGGATATTACAAGGATATTAGAGCATGAGTGAAGTATAAAGCCATGTTTAGGCTACATAATGCAAAAAAGTTATGCAAACAAATATTACAAATATGGCAAAAATGGAAATATTTGGATTCTTGTGGTATGAGACAGGCTCATGAGCCCAGTGCCATTTCAGTTTTGCTTGACATTTGTATAATGTTTATAATAAATGCCACTATAGCATAACTTGTGTTTTATTTTATGGTTTAATATATAATTCATTCTTGTTTTGTTCTGAATAATGTTACAATTATTTAAAAAAAAAATGTTTTAGAGTAAGGGAAACTAAATAAGCTGTTTATATTTACCAGTATTTTAATTTACCCTAATTGTTTGCAATAACAAGGTTAACAGGTGCTTTTGGAGTAAGATCAATTTCTCTTTCATGAGATTACTTCCTCTTTTTGGCCAGGTTTTGTTTCTCTGTGTTGTAAACTAGGGGCGAGGCTTCTAAACCAGGGTGATTTTAGGGGCATGATATTTAAATGACGATTGTTTTCTGGCGCCACATTTATCAAGGTGCGATCATTCGTACAATGAGATTGGCGGCATACGAATGTTTCATGAATCACCTGTGAACTCTATCGGAAGTTGATTTTTGCACACAGATCTGCACTCGTTTCTACGTTAGACTGATAAATGAGGCCCAATGTGTCTAAGTTTTTTGTTTTTTAATTATTTTTCTTCATGATTATTTTACTTTCTTTTATGTAAAGCACTTTGAATTACCATTGTGTATGAAATTTGCTATATAAATAAACTTCAATCACCTTCACCCCACATGCCTAAGTTGCAACCCAGACAGCAAGCAGTTTCAGCCCAGATCCGGCCCACATCTGGCCTGCATGGATTTCACGCATGGCGGATCTGGGCCGAAACTGCTTGCTGTCTGGGAATGTATGTAATACTATAGTGATCTTGTCTTCAAATGATCCAATGTAATGTGAAAGCATATTACAGGGCTGCACAATTTTTAAAATAGTGCATTACTCCTTATACAGAAAGCATAAAGTACAAGACATAAAGAAATCTCTTGTGCCGCAGTATTTCCACAACACTGCAGACTGCAATTACAAAGTGAATGCTTTAAACATAAACACTTTAGAAAACAAGTCACGGAACAGGATGGATGCCTCTGTACTTACCCCACATACCATTCTTTAATCAAACAGGTCCAAAGAGTCGTCCAATAGATTCAAAGAGTCGTCCTGTTTTTTTGCTTTCAATCGACATTTATGAACTCTTCTCTTCCCGTGCTTTAGATTTACAGTTAGCTTGGAAACCAATGTCTGTCTTTTGATTATTCACATTGCTGATAATTCTTTTCATTTCACACTCTCTATGATGCAGACTGGCTTGTCTTTGAAGATAAAGGAAGGGCTTCACAACGTGAAGAATGAAAGCAGTCTAGATAACTATGAACTGGACAGTGTGGCCATGAGAATCTGCATGATGAAAAGAAAAGGATGCTGGTAATCTCTGCATGCCTTAATTGAAAGACTGAATTGGGCGCTGTACTGTACAGCACTGTATCAAAATCAGGTCAACATGCTTTCACAGCTTCCTTTTCCTCTGGTTATTTCACACTTTATTTATTTTGGGATTAGTCACTTGGGTCTTCGTTGTCATGCAGTGAATCTGCCCAATTGTGAAACAGCTGTGTCGTCATCAGCACTCCTGCTGTCGCTCTTGATAAACTGTGGCGGCTGAGCCAGCCGGCTGCTCTCAAATCATGCTTTCGGTACTTTGATGCCACACGTGACAGTCACGTGGCATCAGTGCCATGTCAATTTGGAGAAAATATCTAACTGGCATTCACTGCTTCAAGTCAGAATTTGATTGATCTGCGCAGCACTGCGTTAAGTGGAATGCACCTATTGTCTTTGGGTGGATTGTATCACCCTTTTGGTTAATATAAATAGCCCTCATGTTTCTTTGTGCTTTGTCTATCTTTCTTCGTGTAACCGCTGTTGGTGAGGTTTTGTCCATGTCTATGTTCTCATTTTGCCATGCCAAGCCTATAAGTCTTTGTTTATGTGCTCACTTTTGGATATTATAAAACTGCACTTGGGTTCTCACAACACTCGCCTCCTGTGGAATCGTAACCCAAGGGTAAAACAATAAAATACATACTCAAAAGCCATTCCAATCAATAAACCAATCAATCAGTCAATCAAGCTTGTTGTGTTTTTGTCATTGTCATTATCACATCACGGTTCTCTTTGATAAAGTCTCCACATGGTTTACATAATTATTAGCAGCACTGGATTGACAACCACCACTAAATAGTAGGTGGATTATGTGTAAGCATCAGTTTAACCTCATTTTCCAACCCTGCTTTTCAGCTGCATCTGCTTTTTCATTGCTCAGATTTTATGTATTTATTACTTTTTTCCCTTTATTTGACATTGTATATTGTTTAAACAAAGTGTTTTTTCCATATGTGTTGCTGATCAGCCCTTATTTTTTCATAGTTAAGTTTCTTTTTTAGTAAGCCCATCCTCAGGCCAACAGTACTAATTCTTCTGTCTTTGACATCAGACCACCGGAAGCACTTTCATCTCACTCTTCCTAAGTGGCATGCAATACAAAAGCCTGTTTTAAATAAGAGAGGGGAGCCCACCTGACACACATTGCCTGCCTTCGATATTATACATATTTTTAGAGTTCAACAGTGCTTCAGCTGGTAATCCTGGCAGTGTTTACCTCCATCGGATGCCACGATCTGCTGAAATTCAAATGACAATTCAGATTTTTATCAAATAAATTCTGCAAGTGGACTTTTATGCTATGTATGATTTCTCCAGCACCAAAAATGCACACTGTAATGTGCAAATTCAAACATAAAAGCAAATCTATGCTGTGAAATGATACTATAGCCTGAACTATGAGTTCAGTCAGGACCACTTGTTAATGTCAGAATATTGTAGAGATCTTGAACTTATGTTTGGCGGCAGGCTTCGCTCTGAAGGGTATATACCAGTAGAGTAACTCCGATATCAACTTCATCTATCAGCAACAGAACTCAAAGCTCACGTAGGAGGAGTTGGGGATGGAGGAGGGTAAGTGCATGTCTGTGCAACAGAACTCAAAGCTGACTAAGCGTGTGTCTGTGCGACAGACTATGGCAAGCGTGAGTATATCTTATTAATTGTAGTGGGAGGAGTTACAATCAGCTGAGCGTCAGCTGATGCTTCAGTCACGCCGTGTTCTTCCTGAACTTCTTTTGAGCTCCATTCGTTGCTCAAACTTCATTTCAGTCAGGACCACTTGTTAATGTCAGAATATTGTAGAGCTCTTGAACTTATGTTTAGTGGCAGACTTCGCTCTGAACGGTTCAGATTCTGAGCTATCCGCAGGCAAAACCTCACAGAGGTTTGAATCCCCCAAACACAAAGACGTAGTAGTTCAGTTCTAAGATTATTCAGGGAGTGCACTCTCTGAATGGTTGGAAGAGTTGGCATGCCTTCATATTTAAAGAGAGCAGCTCTTACTCTGCAGAGATTTCACCATTATTAGATCATGTCACGTGTTGGCATGATAAGCAAAAAACGTTCCATGGCCACATTATCCACATCTTCCCATTGGATGCCGATGTCTTCTTGGAAAGCTTGTCTCTATGTCTTCATTGTCTTCCTTATTAGGCTGTTGATTCCCTCCAGCAGTGGCAGCTATGCTCAGATGGTTGATAAATTGCTGCACTTTCTCAATCAGCTGTCCTTGAACCATCAGTAGACTTTGCTCTGTGTACCTCCCACTCTCAATGATTGGTCTTCTCTGATCAACTTCCCAGCCTCTGCGTTCAGGCTGATTGTCACTTAGTGGATACGCTTGTCTCGGCTGGTGGAGATGGTGTATTTCAAGAATGATCAGGAATGCTGTTCTCTGGTAAGATCCTGGCGAGGATAATTAGAATTTTGATGTATACTGGACAAAACGTTGAATAACTCCATTAAATAATGCTTGAGTTACTTTCCCCCCAACAAAATGTAGCTGCATGGAAGCTAGGCAAGCATTGTCTCCTTTACGTAGTCATGGGAGACTGAAAATGGTGATGTGCTAGCATGAATAGCATATCACACTATTGTTAATTAAGCGATTTAATAATATTGCGAATGTAGCTACGTCACGAGCAGCCCTAGAGAAATAGTGAGAATAATTCTATTATATAATTAAATAATAGCTAAATAGTTGTGTTAATGCGGTCTTGAATAGAACTATAGCACAGTTGAAATGAAGTCACATGTAGCCAGTGAATTTTCCATGTCATCAAAGTCCCTTCTTGGCGAGTTCACGCGAATCAGTCCTTGAAATGCCTCTCAGATAAGCAGCTCAGCTCCTTTATCCATGACCGGGGAAACGCCACTCCACAAGTTATCACCAGTCTCTGATTAAACATCATCATTTAAATCACCGATAAATCTGACGATGACTGTCTCATAATGGTTTCTAAACACAAGATCACAAAATTGCATTTCTCATGCTGAGCAGTCAATACCTGTGCGCTGTCCCAATGCGCGTCTCAGAACACCGGCTGCCTCCATGGTAACTGAAGCCTTCAACATCAGGCAAAGCAACTTATCATCATGACTGGCTCATAACTTAAAGGCGGGACCTATTGGCCACTCTGCGTGCTGCACTTCCTCCCATTGGTGTTGACAAATATGCAACTTATTGCTAGATACGACTTCCCGACCTTAAAATGCTTTTCCAAGCGCCTAGTGACAAGCAATGCCTTATGTCTATAGAGACTTTGCAGTCAGTAGCTATGTTTCCATCCAAAGATTCAAATAAACGTATGCGCCAAACTGGAATATTGCATAAAACATATGCGAATAAATCACCATTCCTATCCAATGAGTCAAAGAGAATTTGTCACTCCTGGTAAACTGGGGCACTAAACATCACCAAGAATACAGGAGAAGCCACTGGAATATAATGCCCTGCATATATGATATAAATTACTTGCACCTCTGTCCAAGCAGACGTAACACGATACAATGCTTTCGAAGCCGGACACTGCCGTTTGGAATCACAGTCGCGCAAGACGATTTTACAGAATACTTTGGCCACAGACTCCGCTCAGGCATTTCAGAATGTGACACTGAAAACTGGAGTAATGATGAAGAAAATTCTGCTTTGCATCACAGGAATAGCATTACATTTTATAATATATTAAAATATATTTTACTTTATTTTGATCAAATAAATTCACCCTTGATAGGCAGAAGATGGTTACTTCAAAATTCAAAATCATTAATAACTGTAATGTTTCCAAACTTTTGGCAGGTACTTTAATAATACTAATAATTCTATATACTTTAGTATAATATATTATAGTACTTTATTATAATATATTATTATATTGTTGTCATGATTAATAAATGCTGCTTTTTATTTTTTTACAGGACAGTATGTATTTTTACAATATAAGATATATATTTTAATGTGCTAAAATATATATTTTTGATAATGAATGCTGGGGCATACATTACATACGTGTTCATATGTTCCTTCTTTTATTTATATATATAATCACATGCCTGTTGATCTTCTTGATGATGTAGGTTACTCTCGATGCAGGTTTGGGCCGATCTCTACTGAACTGTCCTTCCAAGTCATGCTGCGTACACTGGTCGATGCGGCGAAACGTGTGTTAAAAACATGACCTGAATCTGAAGCGAAAACTGTATGGTCACGTCCTTAAATGCGTTTGAAACTATCCTGAGTGTTTATGACGAACTAGAGAAATGTTAGGCGGGTATCAGTGTAACAAATTAGCATTTTAAAGCTGTCTTGAGCTGAACTAGAAGCAAGTCTCTGTGCGACAGAACTGATTCTGTGTTTATCTGTGCGACAGACTAAAACTTAGCGTGTCTGTGTGACAGAACTCAAGGCTGACTAAGCCTGTGTCTGTGCAACAGACTATGGCAAGCATGAGTACGGATGGTCTTATATATCTTATTAATTGTAGTGGGAGGAGTTACAATCTGCCTGAACTACGTTTGAGCTCCATTCGTCGCTCAAACTTCATTAATACCCACAACATCCTCAACAGCAAAGAACAAAAGAGCAAAAACATGGTCGAGATGGAATTTAAATCTTCTTGGAAACACCAGTCATTGAAGCACATTTATTATCTACAATGAAACAGAACATCCCAGGAGTGTTACCAGCATCGAAAATGATGGAGGCTACGTATGGTATGGTTTTACAAAGTAAAAGAAGACAAACATATGATGCATTGCTGATGCTCTTTTTTCCAAAACACAACTCGCTTCTGGAGTAATTATGGACCCCTGGAAAGGAGCGGGAACAATAGCAGATGTAGTGGGTCTTGCATAGAAGGTATATGCCAAAGCCTAAATGAACATCTTTGCTCCTGTTAGGAACTATGAGAAAGTGGAGGAAACAAGCATTTAAAGAGCCAAGTTGCATTAAGAGTATTGCATTTTTATCACAGACCAGTCACTGCATTACACATGTACCACTCACAAACAATCATTTAGACTTGGCAAGCTCTACCACCACTTAACCATTAATGGGTGTCAAGTGGGGTGGTTATATCTAAACTAGCTTTTCCTCTAAACATGCCAGAGAAGACTTGAGGGGAAAATAATCTTTTATTTTTTCTTGTTTTTTTTTTTTTTTTTTTTTCATAACATTTGGCTCACTAACTCATAGACATTAGTTACTTGCACTCTCTTTTTCCCCTCTAATTTATCTTGATTAAAAGCTCACTCAGCAAAAACAGAAATTCATTTTAAGACATAATTATTTACCACTATGTGCTTCTAAATTTCAAATAATTGATGTCCTTTATACTGTTAATACTGTACTGTACTGTTATACTGTTATATTAAAAGAATTAATTTTTAATAAGTCAAGCCAAATGGGAAAGGAAAACTCAGGAGTAAAGGAACAACAACACACACACAAAAAAAAGAGAATATAGGCTACAATACAACTAATGCAGAGTTCACACTGCACAATTATCAAACTCATCAGATCGCCATTGTTTTCACACTGCGTGACTATCTTGGGGTAGCATTCAGTTGCTGCTGTGTTCACATTGCAAGATTGATCAGCGACAGGGGGTTTCACATTGCATGACTTCACAATAGGAAGAATCGCAGACAGCTCTGTCTGGTAGGGATGGGAGTATCGATCCAAAGTATCGAGATATATCGATACTCAAAAAAAAAACAAAAAAAAACAATAGTAAGGTGTGTTTTATTTACCAGTGATTTTGTTTATTTAACAAAAAATACAAAATAAAAAAAAAATAATAATAATGTGTACAACATTGAATTGGACGAATAACCTATGTTAGTGAATAATTGTGTAGGATACAACGATTTTCCTGCTCATCTGAACACACGCAAAAGCTGCAATACAGAACCAGTCCATCACAGAGAGCGTTCAGTGCATTCAAACAGGGCTGTGTTTCCCAAAAGTATCATAAGAAAGCATTAAAGCTTTTGGGAATGGCAGCCCTGAACAATGCCTATCAGAGAACAGAAAGAAAAAAGAAAAAAAAAAAAACATACGTTTGAGTTATTTCATAATAAACAAATTGAAATTGTAGCCTACATAATTTGTGAAATTACATTTATCTAAATTGAACGTTGAAAGATAATATTGATCATGTTCTGTTCTGTAATGTTAATAGAAATCATACACTGTCAGAATAAAAAGGCTGCATTTATATGCATGCAACAGTTTGTCACTGGCAGACCCTTATGAAAATGTACCATGGTTTTACTAAAGTGAGTGACCATAATTCAGCTGTATTTGTAGATTTGAATCGTATATATATATATATATATATATACAGTATAACCTAATAAGTTACAATTAAGGTATATTTAATGTTAAGATGCGTTTTACACAAAGTTAAGTGGTTATCATTACCCAATAATTTTATACATTTCATAATTTAAAAAGTTTAGTTCAGAAGTATTGTTTCTGTATCAATATCGATGATACTGCCATGAAAAATATCTGTATCATATCGAAAACAAAAATAAGTGGTATTCCCCATCCCTACTGTCTCTTCCACAAACTACGCTTCACAACAAAACACACATGAGAAGTGATAAGGAAATAACATGAGAACTCGCGTGCGTCAGCCCGGAGTTCTCGAGCAAGACTGGAATTATTTAAAAAAAAAAAAAAAATATATATATATATATATATATATATATATATATATATATATATATATATTGTCGGAGCACTGGGTAGTACGTTAACGTTAGCTCAAATGATATATAGGGAATTTTAATAATTAATCAGGAATATGATTAATATATATATCTCGCGTAACAGTTACATTAAAATTATTGAAGATGAAAAATAGGTCAATGGTATATATCAATAACTCATTACAAGGCACTGTAATTTACTAATTAATATGTCAATATTCCATTCTTCATATCAATTAACGTGATATCTTTTACTGGGAATTAATGCAAATCAAACAGTGGTTTGTCCAGCAAACGGCCGTAAGATTAACTTATCAACTTCAATAAAGTTATCACTTCTTATAATTCCAGGAAAAATAGTTGTCTGGCCATGAAACCATTCTCCACGTCCTTATAAAATTTAGGTTACTGGAAAGTAACAAATAAGCTTTGTAGCTAAGATCAAACATTTCATTGACTTCGTAATGTGAGCATTTTAGACAGAAGCAATCATGAATATATTGGCTTTTAATAATTGAACTAATAATACATCAAACTACGATTCACACAGAGTAAATATGCGTATAACAATACAAACAGTAAAAAAAACAAATACAATACAAAACGAATAACAAAATGAGTAATAAACATACATAAAAACATACATAATGAGTGAGTGAGTAAAAGGGTGAGCGAGAGAAGGGGAGAGAGAGAGATAGGCAGAATCATGCAGAATGATCGCGCAGTATGGCAAAATCACATACAGTAACCTTTTTGAAAGACAACAAGGAATCAGATCACCTTGAAAACGGAATAGACAACCTTAAGCAGCGTTTAAATCTCTATGGGAAATAATACTTGCATGTGGGTATCTTTGTGCCTGCTAAGAGCTGGGCGTGTTCTCTGTCGTGTCTTCCGGGGCGAGCAGACTCGCGCGAAGTTTCAAAGGTTCAACGAACACGTGGAGTTACCAAAGAAATAATTCAAAGTTCGTCTCCCTCGTGTAGGGAGAGGCGAATATAAGAATAAAAACTTAGTAAAGAAAAGCAAAGAAAAAACGGAGATGAAAGCTCCCTAAGGAGCCATCGCGACAGACGTTCTCTCGACGAAGTGCCGAAACAAAAGTGCAACGAGAAAGTTCTGTGTCAGTCTCTTATGGAGCGACTGGGTTCACGCCTCTATTTGCGCAAACAACCAATGAACGTCCACGATCTGAAGCGGGAAAAAGTTCCTTTGTCTCTGGGGAGACACCCACTCGAGTGAGTTATGGTGTTGTCAGAATTCAGCAATTATATTCCAGCAAGATGGTAATTCCAGAATAATACATTTTACTGTAATTTCCTATGTATGAGTGGTTCGGTCAAGGCAAGACGGTTAAACAGATACCAAAAATGACAGGTAAAGGTAGGAGAAACATAAAGTTACATTCATATGCAGAATTACACACATTTAAAGATTGATTAACACAATAAAATTGTAGATACTCCAATTTGATATGGAAGACATCTAAGCACAAAAAGGAAATACAGTCAATACATTTAGAATATATTTACTTTCCTTTTTCCTTACAAGAATTCCTAGCGAGCTGGGCTTTTTCTGTTTCTCCCAGTTTGGGGTAATAAAGTTTTACGATCTGGTCAGGAATTTAAACCCAGCCATGCTGGCACCAGGCCGACCATTCAGCTTGCAGAGAGTTTGATTTACCTGCATGAGTTCAGAGGCTAAAAGCTTTGGGTTTTAGCCAAGGAATGTGCATTGTTTTAGATTCAACGAGCCATGATTCATTAATTCAGAACCAATGAATGAATGAACTGCTCATACGCTACAGTCCCCCTTTCCGTCGGATGAAGTCCCTGTGTGGACATCATCGGACGGCAATCATCACGATGGGCAGATGGCAGGTGAATCATGATGATCGTGTAGCAGGTGGATCATAATGGCAGGTGGATCCTGGAGCTGAGGATTCAGCTTAATGAGGTTCAGTGTGGTCTCGGACTTGGCACCCCCCTTCCGGGGATTCTGTCTGAGACCTGTAGAGATGCACAGTGCAATGTCGGCAGCGGTCCAGGCTCGGACCGCAGATGACGGGTTCAGAACGGAGCAATGTCAATGTGTCGGGACCCCCTTTCCTCAATCCAGAGTTCCAGTTCTGGATCTAAGATGAGGTTGTAATTCTTGAAGGATGGGAGTTCCAGTGCTGTCTGGTACTCTTCACTCAGAAAATGGTATAAGGCCAGGTCGTGAAGGTAGGGCGTGGCACCTTTCGGTACTTGAATCCCCCTATTCGGGTTGGGCACGTAGACACGGCTGGTTGTGTCATGCTGGTCGTAAGTGAGAGTAGCTGTACGCACGGGAGTGTTGCCGAGCCATCTGTCACCTACAATCTCTGCTTTCTTATCTGTGACTTGTGTACGAGGCTTGGATTCGGCAGGGCAATGTGTGTTGCTGACCAGGGTTTGCAACCCGCAGATTCCTTCAGTGTTGTTTCTGAGGAAGGGTTTGCTAAGGCAGGCAGATAATGAATGTCTTTGGTCAAAACTCGTACACATGTGCAGGGCCCGTTTGGTCCCAGGTACAGCTGTGTGTCGCTGTCGTGGTAGGCCACCACATCTGGAATGTGTGTCTTGGTGTGGGTGTTGCTTTTCCAAAACCTGACATTGACAATGTCTTTAAGTCTGTAGACTTGGCTTGACTCACTGATGGGTTGGTTCAGGAGCACATCCACTTCCCTCTGCTCGGGATTGACGTGCAGTAGGATGGCGCTACCCAGAGAGTAGGCCAGGTGTATTTGTAGTGGGTCAGCTGGCGTGGTGATGGCGGAAGCCAGCACAGTTAGCACAAGGCTTAAGGGTATCATGTAAGGTGGGATTCTACCTGTGGTTAGGCTGTCATTGGAGGAGTTAACCTCCCACAGCATGTCTGTCGTTAGCGCTGTAACCAGCTGAGTCTTGGCAAAGTCATTCTGGAAGGCAGTAAACAGCGGTTTCATGGAGTTCACGGCCTGGTTCACTGCATTGACACTGGACATACCAATGTTAAACAGAGTTCTGGCGGCAGCGGCGGCTCCGAGCAAAGCTCCCAGGAACCGTTTGGAGTGGTGGTTGTGTCCAACTAACTCCACCTGTGTAACAGTCATTTTCTCACGTTGGCTGAACACGTGTTTGACATCGGCCTCAGCGTGAGTGAGGGAGTTCTCTGTCCATCGGGCACCTGCCCAGCTGTATTGGGCTACGGTGCTGGGGTAGTGTGGTCTGTAGTCTCAGTTGTTCTCTCGGTGGCAGCCGTCCTCTGGTTGGCTGACAGCACAGCATGGCGAACCACAGCAGCATCCTGGTACAGACAACAGGGAGAGAGAGACAAAAAGGGGAGGAAGAAACAAGCGAGGGTTGTCTTTGGTTGGACAGGGCAGTCTCTTTACTTTCGTGGGCGGCGACTGGGTTTAGCTCGCCTTGGCCCATGTTTTGCCACATCTTGCTGCTGGGATGACGCTTGCTTCAGTGTCTCGGCGTCAGTGGCTCTGGTGCTGCGTTGTGCAGCACATGATGCGTCATGAAAATACATTGGCATTTATCCCCCTTTTGCGCTGTGGCATAACAAGCCTTGGCATTGTGATGTCAGACGGTGCACGACCCACAGTGTTGTTCTGTGCACCGCAGCATGTGCTTTGTATCATGCATTGGTCTGAGGCACTGGTTGTCAGTGAGTGTAGACAGCGTGCAAGGGTGGATGGAGGGGTTTGAGAGGTGGTTAAGCAAAGTCTTTATGGAGGTGTCAGAAACCCGCTCGTCTGCTATGTTGGTATTTGTAAACAGCGGAGGCAAGCGTCAAGCGGCTCTGAGGTAGGCAGTCTAGTTTGTAAAGTTTTTATGCTGTGTGTAAATCACTTTAACCTTGAAAGTGGGTGGGTGGGTTGGGAGTGACCACAGCCTGTTGTTTAGTGCGCCAGTTTTGGCGAGGGTGTCAGTTTGAATATTTAAGTCCTTGTCGAGACCTGGTAGCTTCAAGTGTCCTTTTTAACCTTCTTCCAGTACACAGTCGCATTGTGTGTTTTTGTGATGTTATCACGTTCCTGGAACAGGTGTTGGTGTTTGACTGGCTTGTTGTTTGCAGTTTTGAAACCATTCTGTTTCCAGCTCGGAAGATGGCACACAAAACTGAGTCTGGCATAGTTAGAGTCTGTACATGCTTTGTTCAGAAAGATGTTGAATTCAGCTGGTGAGTTGGCGTAGCTGAATGGGCACCTGTTGAAGGTGAACTGTTGGTTGCCAAATGTGAATGCCAGCTTGTGTTGGTTTTCCCAGGTGCACCGGAATGGTCCAGAATCCAGAGGCCACATCAAATGTAGAGAAGATTGTGGCTCCTCTGATTCGGGTATTTCTTGTTCTAGCTGGGTCATGGGCCGTTGTGACAGCGGCACCTGATGATTCAATTTCCTGTAGTCAATGGTGGCGTCGCCATTCGCCGTTAGGTTTGAGGACGGGGCCAGATGGGGGCTGAGTAGGTGCTGTTGCGTGGACGGATGACACCTTTCTCAAGCATAGATTCGATGATCTCCTGCACTCGTTCGTGTGTGAGGCCCATGGGAATCTTGTACTGTTTGAAAAAAGTGGGAGGAGCATCAGGGTGCGTAGGGATGTGCACCATGTGGAGGTTGGTAAGACCACAGTCTAAAGAGTCTTTGGCACAGGATTCTTTGAATTCATAAAGAAATTGTCTGAGTCCTTGATGAGCTGTATCGCACTGAAGTGCATTAGCGTCTTGTAGAATTTGCTGCACTTGAGATTCAAAACCTGGGTACGGCTCCTCCATCGGTGTGTCATCAGTCGGTTTGGTATTAAGAGGTGTAGCAGGTTCATCAGTCTCACCGACGCTCTGGTGGGAGACTGTGTATACTGGGAGGTGTTGGTCCTCGGTCAGCTCCGTTCTGCACACCTGGTCTTTGGGTCACTGACATGACAGATGTGATGGCGATGAATTTGAGGGTGCAGTGAACAATGTGTTGTCTGTACTCCCCCATTCGGATATCAGTGCAGGTGGAAATGGGCCCTATGACAGGTCGTACACGTTCAAAGTCATGAAAGTCATGGGCTCACTAGCCATCCCAGCCGGTAGGCCTTGGGAATGTTGATGTCAGTTACCGTCCAGAGTTTGTTGCACAGGATGTACAAACTATATGAGATGACACTTCATGTGAGGGGGTGGGCTTCAAGTGTGAGTCCGAGTTCCACACATTCAGGTGAGGGTTGGGAAGAAACCGCAGCGTGTGGTTTAAGGTTTGACCACATCGCATGTTGAGCCGAGTAGCGACCCCCTTTGGTGTAAGCTGGTATAACCACCGTTTCCCTGTTTGTTGACTAAGGTGCAGAGGAGCGGAACTTGATCGGCCTTGGTTTGTTGTTGAGGGCTGTGTACCCCATGGCTGGGCTGCTGGGGTTTCCCCCGTGAGCTCTGTGACCTGGCAGTCCAAATGGCTCTGTGGGAGTTCCCGTGACCTCTCTGTGACCTGACAGTCTGTCACCGCGACCTGTGGTGGGTGCTGGAGGGGAAGAGTTTCTTTTCGCACTTGAGCCCAGACTTTTTAGCTGTTTGAAGTCCGTAGTAAAGGTTCAAAGCGATCTAGCAGGTCTTTGCCGATGAGGAGTGGGTAATTGTGTCCATTGTGTGAAATGTACACAAGATGTACTAGACTCATAGGACCAATCGTCAGGTGGTATGGAAGCTACCTTGTCAAAACCGGATGTCATTCTGGCTGTATGACTGTAAATTCAGTTCACAATTTTGAGGTAGTAAGAGTTTGATCTTGTCTCTCTTAGCTTCAAATTGGAGTCTTTTGAACAAGTTGAGATGAGATCACCGTAAGGTGGTGATCCTGTGTCGATCAGGGCTTTCCATGCGCACTCCTTTTCCTAACGTGATGTTCAGGGTGTGAGTTTTCTCGGCCCACCCCCTTTTCGACGAGGTTGCCCCGGGAATGTTGTCATCGGGGCCAGGTGTGACGATCATTGGGTGGTTAGGACCGGTCGGTCGTCGTGTAGGCTCGCTGCGGAGGCAGTAGCCAAAACAGCATTTTCTGGTACCCTTGGGATTGTGGTACCTGGTGTAGGGAACTGTGCTGTCTCGCGCGTTCATGTTGTGCAGCTGTCAGCTGTGGAGCTTGGGCGATGCTGTCACCCTTGTGATGTGACAGTTAGCTCTGTGGTCTGTGGATGACGAGCAGTGTTCGGGGGTGCTTGGCATCAGTCAGATGGCAGTTAGACAGGGTGTTGGTTTCAGTTCTTATGCTTAGACATAGGAGGTCTGGTTTGTCTTTCTTGTCCTTCCTTTGCGAGTTTTCAGTCGTAAAATAAGCTCTTTCAGCACCCTCAGAGATCTCTGCTGTCCTCAGACGTGGCTGCCCTGTTTTTTTCTGATGTGTGCTCAGGATTGAGCTTACCAGTGCCGTGTCGAGAGTGGTTCCACTGCGGGCTGTCGGGGCTTTGTGTCCTGGACGGTGGGGGATCGTGCTCTTTTTGGGTCGCCGGTCCCCCAGAATCTTTCATAGCGCTTGCTCTGTGTGCTTTGGACAAGCACCACCAGCTCGATTAATGTAGCCCTCTGGCTGGCTTGGAACGGTCTTGACTCTCTGTAAAAAGGTCTTGACTGTGACTGTGGTGTTTGTGGGGTGCCTCTACTAGGTGTCACCTCCGAGCAGTGCTCAGAGACAGAGTAGATTGTGGGGTTTTTCACAGTCTTTTCAGAAGTAGTCTTTTGCTTTGGTGTAAGCTTTGTGGGCTAAGTCCTGTAACTCTTGTGTAGACAGGCTACACGGACACAGCATGAGACTCCCGAGATGAAAAAAACTCCAACTGGCATGTAGGTTTCGGAGGAACAAAGTTTTTAAAGTTTGACATTCTGTTCCATACCTGGTTCGTTTGCGTGCTCCGAATAGGCTTTTCCGTAGTTGGACTGTAGAAAGTCCCCTGTGGGTTTTCAAGTCGGCCCTGTTTGAGGTCCATAGCGTTAAGGAGCCCGTGGTCTGAGTCTGAATCAGAGAATTCAAGAATCAGCAAGTTTTTTGGATCAGTTGCTGGTAGTCCACTTTGACAGTCTCTGGTTGACGATCAGAATCCTATGCACATCACGGCGGGACGTGATTCCTTAACAGGTACAATTTGTCCAAGCGGTCGTCACGTTGGCGACAGTTTTGTAAGTGAAAGTCAATGTCTTGTAATAATTGCGTGAACGTCATGTACCTCCTCGCAGGATCTGGAATTGAACGTAGGGACGTTTTCTGGGCTAGCTTGTCAAGTTCTCGGGGAGCCGTGCAGGGTTTATGGGCATGCGTTCTCTGGAAGGGCTCCTCCGCCCTCCTTTGCTGACAGGTTTCTCTTGGAAGCTGGCTGGTGATATCTTGAGCCATGGGCTTTACGCCCCCCTTTTCAGCTCTGGGTTCTTGGCTGAAAGGGTTGGATTGGTGGGCCGGGAAACTCCCGATGGTGTGTGTTTCTCTGTTCCAGCCACTCTGTAATCTGTTAAGCTATGTTTCAGTTCAGCATGTGGTAACAGTGTCCAAGTTCATCTTGGGAGCTTGTCTCTGCTGCAGAGTAAGCTTGTCGATTTTAGCTCGTGGCTCCGCTTGCAAGTGTTTTTTCACAGGCCCCTGGCTTTAGAGTCTCTTTCTTTCAGTTCAGTCTTTGCTCTCTCTAGGAGAGTGTCACATTGCTGGAGTTTTCTCGTTGAGTTCCTTTTGGGCTTCTCTCTCCCAACTGTCCTCTTTGGTCTGTGTCGAGGCGAAGATCTTGCAGGGCATTTTGAAGTCTTTCTACTTCTTTCTGTAGCTCTGGATCTGGGGCGTCCTCTTTCTCTCGGGCTGGTTCTGGTTCTCGAGGAGGAGCTGATCAAGGCGACTCTGGGTTGGCGTTGCCTGGTCCCTTCCAGGCCTCCTCCCCGCTTGAAGCATAAGTGTTGCTGCTTGCTGTTCCAGGTCGATGTTGCTCCATTTCGCTTAAGCCGTGCCTGGGTGACGAGAATGTGAACTAGGCTTCCGAGGATCCTGCGAGCTCTTTGTAGTTGTAGCTTTGGGTTTGGATCATGTGCCATCAGTTTCATCTGGCTCGGTGTCCAGTTTGCTCTTTGGTTTAGGGGTGCTGCAGGTTACTGGCGTCCTTGGGCGAAGGAAGGGGGATCATCACTGCTTTCAACCATGTCGAGAGGTTGCCCCCGTGGACTGCTGGACTGGATGAACGGAACATCCTGGCTCACTGTAGGTGAGAGAAACACAGCATACACACAAAGAGACCAATGCAAGTGTCGTTCTAACGGTTAAGCGAGCTATACGCATACGGGCTATGCCGTTTATGAGGAATTTTGGGGCTAAACTGATGCAAACAGTCAGACAGTTTGCGGAGCCAATTAACTTGGGTCAACGAGGACCTGAAACGGAGATTTGGAACAGGCAGTAGCCTAGCGGGTCACGTGATGACACCGGCTGCTGGCTTGTCACTCTACTGTTTAGCTTCCTTGGTGGCTCTCATAGGTTACTGTCTTTCGTGAAAATGGACAAGCACACAATCACAACAGAACAACCCCCAGGACAGAAAAGATCAAGTGAAACAAAACACTTTAAATGAGATAAAACCAGTAGTAACACGATATGTTAGGGAGAATAGATGGAGGCCTAAGCCTACTGCTAGTTTTTACGATAGGGCCAACAGGTGAGTGGGGCTATCAGGGTAGGAAACTAGACAGATGGTGTGCTTGGAGACAGAGATGGGTCCAAACACCGTAAATTATTATCCGGGGAATATCTAATATTCTGTGGCTTATATAAGTGGGATGGGTTTTATCACATTTCGTTAACGCTGGTCGGGCAACCTTGCTCACTGAAACCTGAGATGACTGTCCAATTCACCAAAGGTAGTTCTACAATCAATACACAGGTGCCACAATGGAACTTTAACAGTGAATTAGGCTTGTTTGTTTAAAATCAATTGAGTAATATATATGTTGAAATGAGAGGTAACATGCTTATACCTAATAATGATACAACAAAAGTGAATTATTGATAGTGGATGGTAATTATCAAAATAACCTAACCCAAAAGAGAGAATAAAAAAGAATCAAAATCAAATATAGAAATAGACAGATGAAACATGGAGAAGGCCACAGTATCTGGTTTTCACCCTGAGGGGATATAACTCCCTCTCTGTGCTTCACACTGGTAAACAGAAAACTTAATTTCAAATTTCCAAAATTCAAAACTGGTTGTAAACTGAAATTTAAATAAGCAAGAAGAGAGCTGAAAGCTATGAACCGTACCTTAACGGAGACAGCGGCAAATAGATGGCTCACTCCTTGTCATAAGTGGGTCAATCAGTGGGGTTAACCTGAGACACTTAATTTACACTATGTTAACAATTAAATTTTAAACCATGGATAAATCAAAATCATGTTTGAACCAACTACAAAGTAAGTGGTGACAGGTCAAAGGCAGGAAAATTGATTGTCTAACGCTAAAACATAATATTCACACGACAAAAGCCTGTTAAATGTCAAATAATTATTGAGAATTTAGACGTTGCTAATTCACCCACCACAGGAAAAAAAAAAATAGCATTATCTGAAACGGCCACTAGATGGCGTATTGCACTCATGCGACTGAAGTCATAAGGCAGTGCTGTAATTTGAGACTACGAAACCCTTAAAGGACGCCCTCTGGTGTTTAGGTTTAGCGGACCAGTACACCCCTACTTCAGTGTGATTTAGAATCTGAGCGTTGTGCCATCGCTAGATTCTCCACCAGACAAGGTTTGTACTTTAAAGTGCTAATACTGACAAGAGCGGAGGCAGGATTTGACTTCGCCTGCAAAAACACGCATGTGTGAACAACAGGAATTGTCCGTCTGTTGCACTCCTAAACATACACATCTTAATCAAAATAGCACTTATGATATTATATATTGTTTTAGTTTAAAATTGGGTTAGCTAAGGCCAATTTTTTCCCACCATGCGTTTTAATCGTGTTATTTTTGAATACATCACTGTGTTACCCACGAATTCAATTAACGGGGGATAGTAATTACAAATGCCTTTATAATTACTGGAATCACAGGAACGTCGCTCCTGATCAGATTGGACCGTCTGTCCTAACAAAAGAGATTTCTTCAGTCTTTAATAGGCGTGTTACTAATATTAAAAAATGTTCTCACTGCAGAGAGCGGGGCTCCAAATTCGTCTTGATCTTCTCCTTAACAGGCACTTTAGACTCTTATAGCTTTGCAAGTGTACTTTCAGCAAAATAACAGGTGACTTATACTGTTAGGTATTTCTAGAAACCCTGTAATGTCTGACTGTGATGCAGGCTTTTCTTTTTTTTCAGTCAGTTAGGAGTGAGTTCGCGTTCTTGCGACGTATCTCACATCCTCCGAATTTCTAGCGCGCGTGCAGAAATTATTAATAACCATATAAACGAATTGAAACTGAATTGCTCATAAAACGCAGTTTGAAATGGCCCGCATTCTCCACCAAAATACTGTAGCCCGCAGGCTGGTTAGTACGTTAAACGTTAGCTCCCAATGATATAAGGGGATTTTCATAATTAATCAGGAATATGATTATATATATTCTCGGCTTAACATTACATTAAATTATTGGATGAAAACTAGGTCAATGGTATATACATAACTCATTACATGCACTGTACTTTACACTCATTAAATATGGTCAATATTTCCATTCGTCATATCAATTAACGTGATATCTTTTACGGGGCAATTATGCAATCAAACAGTGGTTTGTCCAGCAACGGCCGTAATATTAACTTATCAACTTCAATAAAGTTTCACTTCTTATATTCCAGGAACAATATTTCTGGCCTGAACCATTCTCCCTCCTTATAAATTTAGGTTACTGGAAAGTAACAAATAAGCTTTGTATCGACGATCAAACATTTCATTGACTCGTAATGTGAGCTTTTAGACAGAAGAATCATGAATAATGGGCTTTTATAAATTGAACTAATATACATCAAACAACGCTTCACACAGAGTAATAAGGCGTATAACAAGACAAACAGTAAAAAACAAATACATACAAACGAATAACAAATGAGAGAGAGAGAGAAGAGCCGTGAGTGATGAGTAAAGGGTGAGCGAGGAAGGTGGATAGAGGATAGCTGAAATCAGGCAGATATCGCGCGTATGGCAAAATCACATACAGTACCTTTTTGAAAGACAACAAGGAATCAGATCACCTTGCAACGAATAGACAACCTTAAGCAGCTTTTAAATCTCTATGGAAATAATACTTTGCATGTGGGTACGTTGTTCCTGCTAAGAGCTGGCGTGTTCTCTCTGTGTCTTCCGGGGCGAGCAGACTCGCGGCGAAGTTTCAAAGGTTAAAACGAACGTGGAGTTACCAAGAATATTCAAGTTCGTCTCCCCTCGTGTAGGATAGCGAATATAAGAAGAAACTAGTACAATAAAAGCAAAGAAAACGGAAAAGCCCCTAAGGCCATCGCCCGAACGTTCTCTCGCGAAGTGGCCGTAAACAAAAGTGTGCAACGAGACAAAGTTCCTGGTCCATCTCTTATGGAGCGACTGTTCAACGCCTCTTTTTGCGCGAACAACCATGAACGTCCACACGATCTTAAGCGGGAAAAGTCTTTGTCTCTGGGAGACACCCACTCGAGTGAGTTATGGTGTTGTCCAAATTCACAATTATTTCCATCAAGATGGTAATTCCAGAATATACATTTAACTGTAATTTCCTATGTATGAGTGCCGATTTCGGGGGTCAGGCAGCGGTTTAAACAGATACCAAAAATGACAGGTAAAGGTAGGAGAAACATAAAGTTACATTCTATGCAGATTACACACAGTTAAAGATTGATTAACCACAATAAATTGTAGATACCCAATTTGATATGGAAGACATCTAAGCACAAAAAGGAATACAGTCAATACATTTAGAATATATTTACTTTCCTTTTTCTTACAAGAATCCCTAGCGGCTGGGCTTTTCTGTTTCTCCCAGTTTGGGGTAATAAAGTTTTACGATTGGTCATGAATTTAAAACCACCATAGCTGCACCAGGCCGTGCCATGTCAGCTTGCAGAGAGTTTGATTTTACCTGCATGAGTTCAGGGGCTAAAAGCTTTGGGTTTTAGCCAAGTAATGTGCATTGTTTTAGATTCACCGAGCCATGATGCTTAAATTCAGAACCATGAATGAATGAACTGCTCATACGCTACAATGATATAGTATTATATATATAGATATATATATATATATATATAATATTTAATATAGTTATATATTGACCGCCCACTCCGTCGCCAACGGTCACAATCACTTGTGTTGCCAGAAGTCACCACTCTCCAATCAAAATGAATGATTTTAAGCGTTTAATAATATTGCGAATGTAGCTACGCCACGAGCAGCCCTAGAGAAATATGGAGAATATTCTATTAGATAATTAATAATACTAAATATTTGTGTTTAATGCGGTCTTGAATATAACCATAGCACAGTTGAAATGAAGTCACATGTAGCCAGTGAATTTTCCATGTCATCAAGTCCCTTATTGGCGGTTCAACGCGAATCAGTCCTGCAAATGCACTCAGATAAGCAGCTCAGCTCCTTTATCCAGACTGGGGGAAACGACACTTACACAAGTTATCACCAGTCTCTGACTAAACAGTCATTAAAATACCGATAAATCGGGGGGGGAGATGACTGTCTCATAATGGTTTTAAAACACAAGATCCACAAAAATTGCATTTCTCATGCTAGCAGTCAATACTGTGCGCGTCCTAACAATGCGCGTCTCAGAACACGGCTGCCTCCTGGTAAAACTGAAGCCTTCAAATATCGCAGGCAAAGCAACTTATCATCAATTACTGGAGCGATAATCTCATAACTAAAAGTCGGGACCTAATTGGCCACTCTGCGTGCTGCAATTCCTCCCGCTTGGTGTTGACAAATATGCAACGTATTGCTAGATACGATTTCCCGACCTTAAAAATGCTTTTGGGGGGCCAAGCACCTAGTGACAAGCAATGCCTTATGTCATATAGAGACTTTGCAGTCAGTAGCTATGTTCCATCCAAGATTCAAATAAACGTATGCGCCAAACTGGATATATTGCATAAAACATATGCGAAATAAATCACCATTCCTATCCAATGAGTCAAAGAGAATTTGTCACTCCTGGTAACTGGGGCAATAAACATCACCAAGAATACAGGAGAAGCCACTGGAATATAATGCCCTGCATATAGATATAAATTACTTGCACCTCTGTCCAAGCAGACGTAACACGATACAATGCTTTCGAAGCCGGACACTGCCGTTGGAAACACAGTCGCGCAAGACGAACATTTAAACAGAATACTTTGGCCACACAGACTCGCTCAGGCATTTCAGAATGGTGACACTGAAAAAACTGGAGTTAATGATGAAGAAATTCTGCTTTGCATCCACAGGAATAGCATTACATGTTATAATATATTAAAATATATTTTACTTTATTTTGATCAAAATAAATTCACCCTTGATAGGCAGAAGATGGTTACTGTCAAAATTCAAAATCATTAATAACTGTATCATGTTTCCAAACTTTTGGCAGGTACTTTAATAATACTAATAATTCTATATACTGTAGTATAATTATTAATAGTACTTTTATTATAATATATTATTATATTGTTGTCATGATTATTAAATGCTGCTTTTTATTTTTTTTTACAGGACAGTATGTATTTTTACAATATAAGATATATATTTTAATGTGCTAAAATATTTATTTTTAATAATGAGTGCTGGGGCGTGGCTTGTGGGCGTGGTCAGATTTTCCTTCTTTTTTGTCTCGTAGCTGATCACATGCCTGTTGATCTTCTTGATGATGTAGGTTACTCTCGATGCAGGTTTGGGGGGCCGATCTCTACTGAAACTGTCCTTTCCAAGGTCATGCTGCGTACACTGGTCGATGCGGCGAAACGTGTGTTAAAAAACATGACCGTGAATCTGAAGCGAAAAACTGTATGGTCACGTCCTTAAATGCGTTTGAAACTAGTCCTGAGTGTTTATGGACGAACATAGAGAAATGGTTAGGCGGGTATCAGTGTAACAAATTAGCATTTTAAAGCTGTCTTGAGCTGAACTAGAAGCAAGTCTCTGGTGCGACAGAACTGATTCTGTGTTTATCTCTGTGTGACAGGACTAAAACTTAGCGTGTCTGTGTGACAGAACTCAAGGCTGGACTAAGCCTGTGTCTGTGCAACAGACTATGGCAAGCATGAGTACGGATGGTCTTATATATCTTATTAATTGTAGTGGGAGGAGTTACAATCTGCCTGAACTACGTTTGAGCTCCATTCGTCGCTCAAACTTCATTAATACCCACAACATCCTCAACAGCAAAGAACAAAAGAGCAAAAACATGGGTCGAGATGGATTTAAATCTTCTTGGAAACACCAGTCATTGAAGCACATGTATTATCTACAATGAAACAGAACATCCCAGGAGTGTTACCAGCATCGAAAATGATGGAGGCTACGTATGGTATGGTTTTACAAAGTAAAGAAGACAAACATATGATGCATTGCTGATGCTCTTTTTTTCCAAAACACAACTCGCTTCTGGAGTAATTATGGACCCCTGGAAAGGAGCGGGAACAATAGCAGATGTAGTGGGTCTTGCATAGAAGGTATATGCCAAGCCTAAATGAACATCTTTGCTCCTGTTAGGAACTATGAGAAAGTGGAGGAAACAGCATTTAAAGAGCCAAGTTGCATTAAGAGTATTGCATTTTTTATCACAGACCAGTCACTGCATTACACATGTACCACTCACAAACAATCATTTAGACTTGGCAAGCTCTACACCACTTAACCATTAATGGGTGTCAAGTGGGGTGGTTATATCTAAAACTAGCTTTTCCTCTAAACATGCCAGAGAAGACTTGAAGGGGAAAATAAATCTTTTATTTTTTCTTGTTTTTTTTTTTTGTTTTTTTTTCATAACATTTGGCTCACTAACTCAATAGACAATTAGTTACTTGCACTCTCTTTTTCCCCTCTAATTTATCTTGATTAAAAGCTCACTCAGCAAAAACAGAAATTCATTTTAAGACATAATTATTTACCACTATGTGCTTCTAAATTCAAATAATTGATGTCCTTTATACGTTAATACTGTACTGTACTGTTATACTGTTATATTCAAAGAATTAATTTTTAATAAGTCAAGCCAAATGGGAAAGGAAAACTCAGGAGTAAAGGAACAACAACACACACACAAAAAAAAGAGAATATAGGCTACAATACAACTAATGCAGAGTTCACACTGCACAATTATCAAACTCATCAGATCGCCATTGTTTTCACACTGCGTGACTATCTTGGGGTAGCATTCAGTTGCTGCAGTGTTCACATTGCAAGATTGATCAGCGACAGGGGGTTTCACATTGCATGACTTCACAATAGGAAGAATCGCAGACAGCTCTGTCTGGTAGGGATGGGAGTATCGATCCAAAGTATCGATATATCGATACTCAAAAAAAAAACAAAAAAAAACAATAGTAAGGTGTGTTTTATTTACCAGTGATTTTGTTTATTTAACAAAAAAAAACAAAATAAAAAAAATAATAATAATAATGTGTACAACATTGAATTGGACGAATAACCTATGTTAGTGAATAATTGTGTAGGATACAACGATTTTCCTGCTCATCTGAACACACGCAAAGCTGCAATACAGAACCAGTCCATCACAGAGAGCGTTCAGTGCATTCAAAACAGGGCTGTGTTTCCCAAAAGTATCATAAGAAACGCATTAAAGCTTTTGGGAATGGCAGCCCTGAACAATGCCTATCAGAGAACAGAAAGAAAAAAAGAAAAAAAAAAAAAAAAAACATACGTTTGAGTTATTTCATAATAAACAAATTGAAATTGTAGCCTACATAATTTGTGAAATTACATTTATCTAAATTGAACGTTGAAAGATAATATTGATCATGTTCTGTTCTGTAATGTTAATAGAAATCATACACTGTCAGAATAAAAAGGCTGCATTTTATGCATGCAACAGTTTGTCACTGGCAGACCCTTATGAAAATGTACCATGGTTTTACTAAAGTGAGTGACCATAATTCAGCTGTATTTGTAGATTTGAATCGTATATATATATATATATATATACAGTATAACCTAATAAGTTACAATTAAGGTATATTTAATGTTAAGATGCGTTTTACACAAAGTTAAGTGGTTATCATTACCCAATAATTTTATACATTTCATAATTTAAAAGTTTAGTTCAGAAGTATTGTTTCTGTATCAATATCGATGATACTGCCATGAAAAATATCTGTATCATATCGAAAACAAAATAAGTGGTATTCCCCATCCCTACTGTCTCTTCCACAAACTACGTTTCACAACAAAACACACATGAGAAGGTGATAAGGAAATAACATGAGAACTCGCGTGAGTCAGACCGGAGTTCTCGAGCAAGACTGGAATTATTTAAAAAAAAAAAAAAAAAATATATATATATATCTATATATATATATATATATATATATATATATTGTAGCCGCACTGGGTAGTACGTTAACGTTAGCTCAAATGATATATAGGGAATTTTAATAATTAATCAGGAATACGATTAATATATATATCTCTCGCGTAACAGTTTACATTAAAATTATTGAAGATGAAAAAATAGGTTAATGGTATATATCAATAACTCATTACAAGTCACTGTAATTTACTCATTAATATGTCAATATTCCATTCTTCATATCAATTAACGTGATATCTTTTACTGGGAATTAATGCAAATCAAACAGTGGTTTGTCCAGCAAACGGCCGGTAAGATTAACTTATCAACTTCAATAAAGTTATCACTTCTTATAATTCCAGGAAAAATAGTTTCTGGCCATGAAACCATTCTCCCGTCCTTATAAAATTTAGGTTACTGGAAAGTAACAAATAAGCTTTGTAGCTAAGATCAAACATTTCATTGACTTCGTAATGTGAGCATTTTAGACAGAAGCAATCATGAATATATTGGCTTTTAATAATTGAACTAATAATACATCAAACTACGATTCACACAGAGTAAATATGCGTATAACAATACAAACAGTAAAAACAATACAATACAAAACGAATAACAAAATGAGAGAGAGAGAGAGAGAGACAGAGAGAGTGAGTGAGTGAGTGAGTGAAAGGGTGAGCGAGAGAAGGTGAGAGAGAGAGAGAAGGCAGAATCATGCAGAATGATCGCGCAGTATGGCAAAATCACATACAGTAACCTTTTTGAAAGACAACAAGGAATCAGATCACCTTGAAAACGGAATAGACAACCTTAAGCAGCGTTTAAATCTCTATAGGAAATAATACTTGCATGTGGGTATCTTTGTGCCTGCTAAGAGCTGGGCGTGTTCTCTCGTGTCTTCCGGGGCGAGCAGACTCGCGCGAAGTTTCAAAGGTTCAACGAACGTGGAGTTACCAAAGAAATAATTCAAAGTTCGTCTCCCTCGTGTAGGGAGAGGCGAATATAAGAATAAAACTTAGTAAAGAAAAGCAAAGAAAAACGGAGATGAAAGCTCCCTAAGGAGCCATCGCGACAGACGTTCTCTCGACGAAGTGCCGAAACAAAAGTGCAACGAGAAAGTTCTGTGTCAGTCTCTTATGGAGCGACTGGGTTCACGCCTCTTTTTGCGCGAACAACCAATGAACGTCCACGATCTGAAGCGGGAAAAAGTTCCTTTGTCTCTGGGGAGACACCCACTCGAGTGAGTTATGGTGTTGTCAGAATTCAGCAATTATATTCCAGCAAGATGGTAATTCCAGAATAATACATTTTACTGTAATTTCCTATGTATGAGTGGTTCGGTCAAGGCAAGACGGTTTAAACAGATACCAAAAATGACAGGTAAAGGTAGGAGAAAAACATAAAGTTACATTCATATGCAGAATTACACACATTTAAAGATTGATTAACACAATAAAATTGTAGATACTCCAATTTGATATGGAAGACATCTAAGCACAAAAAAGGAAATACAGTCAATACATTTAGAATATATTTACTTTCCTTTTTCCTTACAAGAATTCCTAGCGAGCTGGGCTTTTTCTGTTTCTCCCAGTTTGGGGTAATAAAGTTTTACGATCTGGTCAGGAATTTAAAACCCAGCCATGCTGGCACCAGGCCGGCCATTCAGCTTGCAGAGAGTTTGATTTACCTGCATGAGTTCAGGGGCTAAAAGCTTTGGGTTTTAGCCAAGGAATGTGCATTGTTTTAGATTCAACGAGCCATGATTCATTAATTCAGAACCAATGAATGAATGAACTGCTCATACGCTACAGTCCCCCTTCCCGTCGGATGAAGTCCCTGTGTGGACATCATCGGACGGCAATCATCACGATGGGCAGATGGCAGGTGAATCATGATGGTCGTGTAGCAGGTGGATCATAATGGCAGGTGGATCCTGGAGCTGAGGATTCAGCTTAATGAGGTTCAGTGTGGTCTCGGACTTGGCACCCCCCTTCCGGGGATTCTGTCTGAGACCTGTAGAGATGCACAGTGCAATGTCGGCAGCGGTCCAGGCTCGGACCGCAGATGACGGGTTCAGAACGGAGCAATGTCAATGTGTCGGGACCCCCTTTCCTCAATCCAGAGTTCCAGTTCTGGATCTAAGATGAGGTTGTAATTCTTGAAGGATGGGAGTTCCAGTGCTGTCTGGTACTCTTCACTCAGAAAATGGTATAAGGCCAGGTCGTGAAGGTAGGGCGTGGCACCTTTCGGTACTTGAATCCCCCTATTCGGGTTGGGCACGTTGACACGGCTGGTTGTGTCATGCTGGTCGTAAGTGAGAGTAGCTGTACGCACGGGAGTGTTGACGAGCCATCTGTCACCTACAATCTCTGCTTGCGTCTCTGTGACTTGTGTACGAGGCTTGGATTCGGCAGGGCAGTGTGTGTCGCTGACCAGGGTTTGCAACCCGCAGATTCCTTCAGTGTTGTTTCTGAGGAAGTGTTTGCTAAGGCAGAGATAATGAATGTCTTTGGTCAAAGTACACATGTGCAGGTTTGGTGCCAGGTACAGCTGTGTGTCGCTGTCGTTGTCGTGGTAGGCCACCACATCTGGAATGTGTGTCTTGGTGGGGGTGTTGCTTTTCCAAAACCTGACATTGACAATGTCTTTAAGTCTGTAGACTTGGCTTGACTCACTGATGAGTTGGTTCAGGAGCACATCCACTTCCCTCTGCTCGGGATTGACGTGCAGTAGGATGGCGCTACCCAGAGAGTAGGCCAGGTGTATTTGTAGTGGGTCAGCTGGCGTGGTGGTGATGGCGGAAGCCAGCACAGTTAGCACAAGGCTTAAGGGTATCATGTAAGGTGGGATTCTACCTGTGGTTAGGCTGTCATTGGAGGAGTTAACCTCCCACAGCATGTCTGTCGTTAGCGCTGTAACCAGCTGAGTCTTGACAAAGTCATTCTGGAAGGCAGTAAACAGCGGTTTCATGGAGTTCACGGCCTGGTTCACTGCATTGACACTGGACATACCAATGTTAAACAGAGTTCTGGCGGCAGCGGCGGCTCCGAGCAAAGCTCCCAGGAACCGTTTGGAGTGGTGGTTGTGTCCAACTAACTCCACTTGTGTAACAGTCATTTTCTCACGTTGGCTGAACACGTGTTTGACATCGGCCTCAGCGTGAGTGAGGGAGTTCTCTGTCCATCGGGCACCTGCCCAGCTGTATTGGGCTACGGTGCTGGGGTAGTGTGGTCTGTAGTCGGTGGTCAGGAGTCTCAGTTGTTCTCTCGGTGGCAGCCGTCCTCTGGTTGGCTGACAGCACAGCATGGCGAACCACAGCAGCATCCTGGTACAGACAACAGGGAGAGAGAGACAAAAAGGGGAGGAAGAAACAAGCGAGGGTTGTCTTTGGTTGGACAGGGCAGTCTCTTTACTTCGTGGGCGGCGACTGGGTTTAGCTCGCCTTGGCCCATGTTTTGCCACATCTTGCTGCTGGCATGATGCTTGCTTCAGTGTCTCGTCAGTGGCTCTGGTGCTGCGTTGTGCAGCACATGATGCGTCATGGAAATACATTGGCATTATCCCCCTTTTGCGCTGTGGCATAACAAGCCTTGGCATTGTGATGTCAGACGGTGCACGACCCACAGTGTTGTTCTGTGCACGCAGCATGTGCTTTGTATCATGCAGTGGTCTGAGGCACTGGTTGTCAGTGAGTGTAGACATCGTGCAAGGGTTGATGGAGGGGTTTGAGAGGTGGTTAAGCAAAGTCTTTATGGAGGTGTCAGAAACCCGCTCGTCTGCTATGTTGGTATTTGTAAACAGCGGAGCCAGCGTCAGCGGCTCTGAGGTAGGCAGTCTAGTTTGTAAAGTTCTTATGCTGTGTGTAATCATTTTAACCTTGAAAGTGGGTGGCTGGGTTTTAAGTGACCACAGCCTGTTGTTTAGTGCGCCAGTTTTGGCGAGGGTGTCAGTTTGAATATTTAAGTCCTTGTCGAGACCTGGTAGCTTCAAGTGTCCTTTTACCTTCTTCCAGTACACAGTCACATTGTGTGTTTTTGTGATGTTATCACGTTCCTGGAACAGGTGTTGGTGTTTGACTGGCTTGTTGTTTGCAGTTTTGAAACCATTCTGTTTCCAGCTCGGAAGATGGCACACAAAACTGAGTCTGGCATAGTTAGAGTCTGTACATGCTTTGTTCAGAAAGATGTTGAATTCAGCTGGTGAGTTGGCGTAGCTGAACGGGCACCTGTTGAAGGTGAACTGTCGGTTGCCAAATGTGAATGCCAGCTTGTGTTGGTTTTCCAGGTGCACCGGAATGGTCCAGAATCCAGAGGCCACATCAAGTGTAGAGAAGATTGTGGCTCCTCTGATTCGGGGTATTTCTTGTTCTAGCTGGGTCATGGGCCGTTGTGACAGCGGCACCTGATGATTCAATTTCCTGTAGTCAATGGTGGGTCGCCATTCGCCGTTAGGTTTGAGGACGGGCCAGATGGGGGCTGAGTAGGTGCTGTTGCGTGGACGGATGACACCTTTCTCAAGCATAGATTCGATGATCTCCTGCACTCGTTCGTGTGAGGCCATGGGAATCTTGTACTGTTTGAAAAAAGTGGGAGGAGCATCAGGGTGCGTAGGGATGTGCACCATGTGGAGGTTGGTAAGACCACAGTCTAAAGAGTCTTTGGCACAGGATTCTTTGAATTCATAAAGAAATTGTCTGAGTCCTTGATGAGCTGTATCGCTCTGAAGTGCATTAGCGTCTTGTAGAATTTGCTGCACTTGAGATTCAAAACCTGGGTAAGGCTCCTCCATCGGTGTGTCATCAGTCGGTTTAGTATTAAGAGGTGTAGCAGGTTCATCAGTCTCACCGACGTTCTGGTGGGAGACTGTGTATACTGGGAGGTGTTGGTCCTCGGTCAGCTCCGTTCTGCACACCTGGTCTTTGGTCACTGACATGACAGATGTGATGGCGATGAATTTGAAGGGTGCAGTGAACAATGTGTTGTCTGTACTCCCTTCGGATATCAGTGCAGGTGGAATGGGCCCTATGACAGGTCGTACACGTTCAAAGTCATGAAAGTCATGGCTCACTAGCCATCCCAGCCGGTAGGCCTTGGGAATGTTGATGTCAGTTACCGTCCAGTTGTTGCACAGGATGTAAACTATATGAGATGACACTTCAGTGGGGGTGTGGCTTCAAGTGTGAGTCCGAGTTCCACACATTCAGGTGAGGGTTGGGAAGAAACCCCAGCGTGTGGTTTAAGGTTTGACCACATCGCATGTTGAGCCGAGTAGCGACCCCTTTGGTGTAAGCTGGTACCACCGTTCCCTGTTTGTTGACTAAGGTGCAGAGGAGCGAACTTGAGCCCTGGTTTGTTGTTGAGGCTGTGTACCCATGGCTGGCTGCTGGGGTTCCCGTGAGCTCTGTGACCTGGCAGTCTGGCTCTGTGGGAGTTCCCGTGACCTCTGTGACCTGACAGTCTGTCACCGGCGACCTGTGTGGCTGGAGGGGAAGAGTTTCCCGCACTTGAGCCCAGACTTTTAGCTGTTTGAAGTCCAGTAAAGGTTCAAAGCGATCTAGCAGGTCTTTGCCGATGAGGAGTGGGTAAGTGTCCATTGGTGAAATGTACACAGGATGTACTAGACTCATAGGACCAATCGTCAGGTGAATGGAAGCTACCTTGTCAAACCGGATGTCATTCTGGCTGTATGACTGTAAATTCAGTTCACAAGTTTGAGGTGTAAGAGTTTGATCTTGTCTCTTAGCTTCAAATTGGAGTCTTTTGAAAAGTTGAGATGAGATCACCGTAAGGTGTGATCCTGTGTCGATCAGGGCTTCCATGCGCACTCCTTTTCCTAACGTGATGTTCAGGTGGAGTTTTCGGCCCACCCCCTTTTCGACAAGGTTGCCCAGGAATGTTGTCATCGGGGCAGGTGTGACGATCAATGGGTGGTTAGGACCGGTCTCGTGTAGCTCGCTGCGGAGGCAGGTAGCCAAAACAGCATTTTCTGGTACCTTGGGATTGTGGTACCTGGTGTGAGGAACTGTGCTGTCTCGTTCAGGGTGTGCAGCTGTCAGCTGTGGAGCTTGGGTGATGCTGTCACCTTGTGATGTGACAGTTAGCTCTGTGGTCTGTGGACGACGAGCAGTGTTCGGGGTGCTTGGCTCAGTCAGATGGCAGTTAGACAGGGTGTTGGTTTCAGTTCTTATGCTTAGACATAGGAGGTCTGGTTCGTCTTTCTTGTCTTCCTTGCGAGTTTTCACGTAAAGAAGCTCTTTCAGCACCCTCAGGATCTCTGCTGTCTCAGACGTGGCTGCCCTGTGTTTTTCTGATGTGTGCTCAGGATTGAGCTTACCAGTGTCGTGTCGAGAGTGGTTCCACTGCAGGCTGTCGGGGCTTTGTGTCCTGGACGGTGGGGATCGGCTCTTTTTGGGTCGCCGGTCCCAGAATCTTTCATAGCGCTTGCTCTGGTGCTTTGGACAAGCACCACCTCGATTATGTAGCCCTCTGCTGGCTTGGAACGGTCTTGACTCTCTGTAAAAAGGTCTGTGACTGTGGTGTTGTGGGGTGCCCTCTAGGGTCACCTCCGAGCAGTGCTCAGAGACAGAGTAGATTGTGGGGTTTTTCACAGTCTTTTCAGAAGTAGTCTTTTGCTTGGTGTAAGCTTTGTGGGCTAAGTCCTGTAACTCTTGTGTAGACATGCTACACGGACACGCTGAGACTCCGAGATGAAAACTCCAACTGGCATGTAGGTTTCGGAGGAACAAAGTTTTAAAGTTGACATTCTGTTCCATACCTGGTTCGTTGCGTGCTCCGAAGTAGGCTCTCCGTAGTTGACTGTAGAAAGTCTGTGGGTTTTCAAGTCGGCCCTGTTTGAGGTCCATAGCGTTAAGGAGCCCGTGGTCTGAGTCTGGATCAGAGAATTCAAGAATCAAAGTTTTTCTCAGTTGCTGGTAGTCCACTTTGACAGTCTCTGGTTGACGATCCAGAATCCTATGCACATCACGGCGGGACGTGATTCTTAACAGGTACAATTTGTCCAAAGCTGTCACGTTGGCGACAGTTTGTAAGTGAAAGTCAATGTCTTATAAATAAGCGTGAACGTCATGACCTCCTGCAGGATCTGGATTGAACGTAGGGACGTTTCTGGCTAGCTTGTCAAGTTCTCGGGGAGCCGTGCAGGGTTTAGTGGCATGCGTTCTCTGGAAGGGCTCTCCCCCCTCCGTTGCTGACAGGTGTTCTTGGAAGCTGGCTGGTGATATCTTGAGCCATGGGCTTACGCCCCCCTTTTCAGCTCTGGGTTCTTGGCTGAAAGGGTTGGAGTGGTGGGCCGGGAGAAACTCTATGGTGTGTGTTTCTCTGTTCCAGCCACTCTGTAATCTGTAAGAATGTTTCAGTTCAGCATGAACAGTGTCAAGTTCATCTTGGAGCTTGTCTCTCTGCAGAGTAAGCTTGTCGATTTTAGCTCGGGCCGCTTGCAAGTGTTTTTCACAGGCCCTGGCTTTATAGTCTCTTTCTTTCAGTTCAGTCTTTGCTCTCTCTAGGAGAGTGTCACATTGCTGGAGTTTTTCGTTGAGTTCCTTTTGGTCTTCTCTCTCCAACTGTCCTCTTTGGTCTGTGTCGAGGCGAAGATCTTGCAGGGCATCTTGAAGTCTTTCTACTTCTTTCTGTAGCTCTGGATCTGTGGCGTCATCTTTCTCGGGCTGGTTCTGGGTCTCGAGGAGGAGCTGATCAAGGCGACTCTGGGTTCGGGCCTGGTCCTTCCAGGCCTCCTCCGCTTGAAGCATAAGTGTTGCTGCTTGCTGTTCCAGGTCGATGTTGCTCCATTCGCTGAGCCATGCCTGGGTGACAAGAATGTGAACTAGGCTTCCGAGGATCCTGGCGAGCTCTTTGTAGTTGTAGCTTTGGGTTGGATCATGTGCCATCAGTTCATCTGGCTCGGTGTCCAGTTGCTCTTGGTTTAGGTGCTGCAGGTTACTGGCGTCCTTGGGCAGGAAGGGGGTCATCACTGCTTTCAACCATGTCGAGAGGTTGCCCCCGTGGACTGCTGGACTGGATGAACGGAACATCCTGGCTCACTGTAGGTGAGAGAAACACAGCATACACACAAAGAGACCAATGCAAGTTCGTTCTACGGTTAACGAGCTATACGCATACGGGCTATGCCGTTTATGAGAATTTTGGGGCTAACTGATGCAAACAGTCAGACAGTTTGCGGAGCCAATTAACTTGGGTCAACGGAGGACCTGAAACGGAGATTTGACAGGCAGTAGCCTAGTGGGTCACGTGATGACACCGGCTGCTGGTTGTCACTCTACTGTTTAGCTTCCTTGGTGGCTCTCATAGGTTACTGTCTTTCTGTGAAATGAAAGAAACAAATCACAACAGAACAAAGGACAGAAAAGATCAAAGTGAAACAAAACACTTTAAATGAGATAAAACAGTAGTAACACGATATGTGTTAGGGAGAATAAGGAGGCCTAAGCCTACTGCTAGGTTTTACGATAGGGCCAACAGGTGAGTGGGGCTATCGGGGTAGGAAACCTAGGAAGATGGTGTGGCATGGAGAAGAGATGGGCCAAACACTTAAAATATATCCGGGGGAATATCTAATATTCTGTGACTTATAATAAGTGGATGGGTTTTATCACATTTCGGTAACGCTGGTCGGGCAACCTTGCTCACTGGAAACCTGAGATGACTGTCCAATCACCAAGGGAGTTCTACAATCAAATACACAAAGGATGAACAAGGGAAACTTAAAGTGAATTAAGGCTTGTTTGTTTAAAATCAATTGAGTAAATATATATGTAGAAATGAGAGGTAACAGCTTTACCTAATAATGATAAAACAAAAAGGGAATTATGATAGTGATGGTAATTATCAAAATAACCTAACCCAAAAGAGAGAAGAAAAAGAATCAAAATCAAAATAGAAATAGACAGGATGAAACATGGGAGAAGGCCACAGTAGCTGGTTTTCACCATAAGGGGATTAAACTCCCTCTCTGTGCTTCACCTGGTAAACAGAAAACTTAATTCAAATTTAAAAATTCAAAACTGGTTTAAACTGAAATTTAAAATAAGCAAGAAGAGAGCTGAAAGCTATGAACCGACTTAACGGGAGACGGCCAATAGATGGCTCACTTCCTTCTAAGTGGGTCAATCAGTGGTTAACCTGAGACACTTAATTTACACTATTTAACAATTAAATTTTAATTAAAATCATGTTTGAACCAAACTCAAAGTAAGTGTGAACAGTCAAAGGCAGGAAAATTTGTCTAACATAAAATAATATTCGCACGAGCAAAGCTGTAAATGCAAATAATTATTGAGAATTTAGACGTGCTAATTCAACAACCACAGGAGAAAAAAAAAATAGCATTATCTGAAACGGCCACGAGATGGCGTAATTGCACTCATGCAGACTGAAGTCAAAAGGCAGGGCGTAATTTGAGACTACTAAACCCTTAAAGGACGCCCTCTGGTTGTTTAGTTAGCGGAAGTACACCCTACTTCAGTGTGATTTAGAATCTGAGCGTTTGTCAGCGCTGATTCTCCAACAGACAAAGGTTTGTACCTTTAAGGTGCTATACTGCACAAGAGCATGAGGCAGGATTTCTTCGCTGCAAAACACGCAAATGTGAACAACAGGAATTGTCCGTCTGTTGCACTCCCATACACATTTATCAAAATAGCACTTATGATTTAAATGTTTTAGGTTTAAAATTGGGTAGCTAAGCCAATTTTTCGACCAGGAGTTTTATCATTTATTTTTGAATATCACTGTGGTTAACCACGAATTCAATAACGATATGTAATTACAAGGCCTTTTAATTACTGAATCAAAGGAACGTCGCTCTGATCAGATTTACGTCTCGTCCTAAAAAAAGAGATTTCTTCGTCTCTTTAATAGGCGGGTTACTAATATTAAAATGTTCTCACTGCAGAGAGATCTTGATCTTCCTCTTAACAGGACATTTAACATTATACTGCAATGTACTTTCAGCAAAATAACAGTGACTATACTGTTAGGTATTTCTAGAAACTGTTAATGTGCTGACTGATCAGCTTTTTTTTTTCAGTCAGTTAGGAGTGAGTTCGCGTCTTGCGACTTATCTCACAATCTCATAATTTCATAGCGCGCGTGCAGAAATTATTAATAACCATATAAACAGATTGAAACTGAATTACTTATAAAACGAAGTAAAGAGACTGCCCGCATTCTCCACCAAAATACTGTAGCCGCACTGGGTAGTACGTTAACGTTAGCTCAAATGATATATAGGGAATTTTAATAATTAATCAGGAATATGATTAATATATATATCTCGGCGTAACAGTTACATTAAAATTATTGAAGATGAAAAATAGGTCAATGGTATATATCAATAACTCATTACAAGGCACTGTAATTTACTCATTAATATGTCAATATTCCATTCTTCATATCAATTAACGTGATATCTTTTACTGGGAATTAATGCAAATCAAACAGTGGTTTGTCCAGCAAACGGCCGTAAGATTAACTTATCAACTTCAATAAAGTTATCACTTCTTATAATTCCATGAAAAATAGTTTTCTGGCCATGAAACCATTCTCCCGTCCTTATAAAATTTAGGTTACTGGAAAGTAACAAATAAGCTTAGTAGCTAAGATCAAACATTTCATTGACTTCGTAATGTGAGCATTTTAGACAGAAGCAATCATGAATATATTGGCTTTTAATAATTGAACTAATAATACATCAAACTACGATTCACACAGAGTAAATATGCGTATAACAATACAAACAGTAAAAACAAATACAATACAAAACGAATAACAAAATGAGAGAGAGAGAGAGAGAGAGTGAGTGAGTGAGTAAAAGGGTGAGCGAGAGAAGGTGAGAGAGAGAGATAGGCTGAATCATGCAGAATGATCGCGCAGTATGGCAAAATCACATACAGTAACCTTTTTGAAAGACAACAAGGAATCAGATCACCTTGAAAACGGAATAGACAACCTTAAGCAGCGTTTAAATCTCTATGGGAAATAATACTTGCATGTGGGTATCTTTGTGCCTGCTAAGAGCTGGGCGTGTTCTCTCGTGTCTTCCGGGGCGAGCAGACTCGCGCGAAGTTTCAAAGGTTCAACGAACGTGGAGTTACCAAAGAAATAATTCAAAGTTCGTCTCCCTCGTGTAGGGAGAGGCGAATATAAGAATAAAACTTAGTAAAGAAAAGCAAAGAAAAACGGAGATGAAAGCTCCCTAAGGAGCCATCGCGACAGACGTTCTCTCGACGAAGTGCCGAAACAAAAAGTGCAACGAGAAAGTTCTGTGTCAGTCTCTTATGGAGCGACTGGAACAACCACTCTTTTTGCGCGAACAACCCATGAACGTCCACGATCTGAAGCGGGAAAAAGTTCCTTTGTCTCTGGGGAGACACCCACTCGAGTGAGTTATGGTGTTGTCAGAATTCAGCAATTATATTCCAGCAAGATGGTAATTCCAGAATAATACATTTTACTGTAATTTCCTATGTATGAGTGGTTCGGTCAAGGCAAGACGGTTAAAAACAGATACCAAAAATGACAGGTAAAGGTAGGAGAAACATAAAGTTACATTCATATGCAGAATTACATACATTTAAAGATTGATTAACACAATAAAATTGTAGATACTCCAATTTGATATGGAAGACATCTAAGCACAAAAAGGAAATACAGTCAATACATTTAGAATATATTTACTTTCCTTTTTCCTTACAAGAATCCCTAGCGAGCTGGGCTTTTTTCTGTTTCTCCCAGTTTGGGGTAATAAAGTTTTACGATCTGGTCAGGAATTTAAACCCAGCCATGCTGGCACCAGGCCGGCCATTCAGCTTGCAGAGAGTTTGATTTACCTGCATGAGTTCAGGGGCTAAAAGCTTTGGGTTTTAGCCAAGGAATGTGCATTGTTTTTAGATTCAACGAGCCATGATTCATTAATTCAGAACCAATGAATGAATGAACTGCTCATACGCTACAATATATAAATATATATATATATATATATATATATATATATATATATATTTATATATTTATATATTTGACACGCCCACAGTCCGTCGCCAACGGTCACAATCACTTGTGTTGCCAGAAGTCACCAGCTCTCCAATGAAAATGAATGGGATTATATCGCTCAGTCGCTGTGTGTCACTGGCGGTGTGAACGGGGCTTTATGCTAATGATGTGGCTGGTCAAGCAAATGTTTGTGCTTGTTTCTGTATGCTATAATTAGGGGCCAAGCACTGAAGGTGCTTAAGCACCTATTGTGTTCGTTAGCATGATTGTTTACTTCCGCCGCAAGTCTATGGCAGCCCATAGAACCTCTTGCGGGAAAGTTGTGAAATTTGGCACACAAACTCTCTAGCGCCCCCACTTGTCTAAACCTTAAAAATGTTTATGCTAATAACTTTTGAACTGTAAACCACAAAATTAAAATTATTTTTTCCTCTGATTCCTTGGCTCATGCCGAGTCAAAAGAACACCAAAATTAGTTTTTCGCTATTTTCAATTGTTCATAAAAACTACATTTTCAAACTCGTCCTAGGCCATTGAACAGATTGTCACGAAAATTGAACCAGATCATCTTCAGACCACTCTGGCAAAAAGTTATGGAATTCAAGTTGATTAGTCGTATTGTTTCCGAATAGCATGTGAAAGAATTCTACGAAAGGCATGCAAAAGTGGACATGAGGCTATATCTCCGCAACGATTTGGCCTATTGAGACCAAACTTGGTGTGTGTTATAACAAGCATGACCTGAGACTACATGCAGTGTTTCGGTGCTGTGCCCCCTAGTTGTCAGGAGATATGAAAAATGCATATTTCTGCTCATAACTTCTGAATGCTTTGGCCAAAAATCACAAAACTGGTCTCGATAGACTTGGTGCATCATGCTGAATTGAATGATAACCAGTTTTCCATTGTCAGCCATTTTGGGCATCTGCCATTTTGAATTATGTTCTAAAATGCTCTATTTTACGAATGCATTAGCGTATCTTTACAAAACTAATTACAAAAATCTTCGGCTCCATAACCTCATGGTACTCAAAAAGTTTGGGTCAAAAGTTATGGTGAAATTTAGAAAAAATTAGAAAAATGCTAATAACTTTTGCTTACATTAACCTATTGTAAGCGGACTGATGTTGATAGATTCCTTGTATCATGACGAGAACACCGATACCAATTTTATTTGTAATTTTATTGGCTGAACTTCCTGTCCACCATTTTGATTAATGTTGACAACATACTTTTTCGTTGGTCCGATTTTCACCAAATTTGGCTCGAATCATCTTCAGACAAAGCTGGCAGAAATTTATGGATTTCATGTTGATTCACAAAACGGTTTTCGTTTAGCACATGAACGAATTTGCTGGAAAGATGCCAAACTGCATCTGAGGGCTGTATCTCTGCAAAGATTTGACATATTTACACCAAACTTTGTATGTGCCATTGTCACCTCACACTGACCACGGCACATCAAATTGGTAACAGTGCCACCTATTGGCAACAGACATATCAAATTTTTTAGTAGGAAATCTGAATTCCCTGTCCGCCATTTTGATTAATGTTAAAATCCTACTTTTTCTAACTCCTCCTCAACTGTTGGTCCAATTTTCACAAAAAATTGAGTCAGATCATCTTCAGACTGTGCTGACAAAAAGTTATGCATTTCATGTCGATTGACAAAACCGTTTTCGTACAGCACCGTTACAAATTTTAGGCACGGTTCCAAAATGATTCTGAGGCTATATCTCTGCAAAGCTTTTGCACATTTGCACCAAACTTTGTATGTGTTAGGGATGGTAAGATTTACCGATTTGCATCGGTGCATCGGCATAAAAGCTTACGATGCGATGCATCGATTTAAATAAGCGTGCATCGGATACAGTTGGCATTTGTATCGCGAAGCATCATTTCTAACATATCTGCATCGGTAAAAACAGATTTATTCATATATAATTATTAGTAGATGCGCTATTCTTTTACTATTTATAAAGCGACCAATATTTTGTTATGTAACTTTTAGATTGATTTCTCCTTTCTGAACTGTTGCGAAAGCGCGTTCTCTAATCACCACTGCAGCTGCTACGTGATTATGACGTATCACAACAACACTACGGAGACCGAGAGGTGTCCTCCTGAGAGTTACCACCTAGAACGGATTAACATGGCCGACTCGGAACTCTGGCAAGTTACAGAACATTTCTTTATTGTTTATCCCTGAGCAGCAATCTTAAATTGTTTCACCTGTTAAATGTGTGACCTGTTAAAAGTAACTAGAGACAAGACAGGAAAAGAATGTCTGTTTTTATTTAATCTTTTGTATTTGTAAAAAAAAAATAATCTTTTGTTTGTGAAAGAGCCATGTGTAAAAAGTCAGATGGCACTTAAGTTACTTCAAGATAAGATTTCTGTCGGAACAAAATAAATAAAAGTTAAATATCTACATATTGAATTGCACAGCATATTATTTTTCTCCATTGCATCGTATTACACTGAATCACATCGTGTTGAATTGAATCGAAATCGTATCGCACCGCATCGTAATAACAGTGAATCACATCGCATCACATCGGTAGCTGCCTATATGTATCTTTAATGTATCGCATCGTTGGCTATGCATCGAGATGCGTATCTCATCGGCCTCAGTTATGGAGATGCACATCCCTGGTATGTGTCATTGTCACCTCAAACTGACCATGCCACATCAATTTGGTAACAGCGCCACCTATTGGTCAAGAATAATAAACCATTCATTAACCATTCATTAACCATTAATAATTACATTTATAAAAATGCTAATAACTTTTTATTGCATGAGCCTATTGCAATGAAACTGATCTCAAAATATTCTGTGGCTTATGCCGACAACATATATACCAAATATGCCAGAGTAAGCTGAACTTCCTGTCCGCCATTTTGATCTATGTTGAAAACCTACTTTTTCGAACTCCTCATCAACCCTTGGTCCAATTTTCACCAAAATTGAGTCAGATGATTTTCAGACTGTTCTGACAAAAAGTTATGGATTTTGTGTCGATAGACAAAACAGTTTTTGCATACCACAGCTGACGAATTTGAGGCATGATGCCAAAATGGCACTTGTAGCTGTATCTCTGCAGTGCTTTGGCATATTGACACCAAACTGTGTGTGTGTCATTGTCAACTCACATACCACATCGATTTGATAACAGCGCCACCTATTGGTCACACTTGATAAGTCAATAAATCATGCTACTAGAGGTAGTATTTATGATTTTTCAGCCATTTCAATTACAATCATCCTAAATTGGCTTTTATTGATCATTGTTGCATTTGGTCTGATGCTCCATGCCAAGCTTAGATCCTCTTGCCGCTGGAGTGCTTGGCCCCGTAATTGCTGCTTGCAGCTATATTTGTTCATATATCTATTAAAATACTCATATTCTGGTCTAACTCCTCCCCGAACTTCCCTCTGCCCTTTATCTTGGTCTCTCATTGGCTGTAGGTCATTGCCGATGTAGTTTTCAGTCAGAAATCATTGCACACAGCATGATTGTAAATCACCGACAGCTCAAGATATTTAGCATGCCAGATATAGTGCGGGCGTCGGCGACATGTCGGCAATTCCCTCAGATCAGATCTTTGATAATTCACACTGCATGATTGTCACTTGCATGAACGAAGACCGATTTGCCTCTGATTTCAGGTATTTGTTGGCGATATCGCAAAACAAATATCGCAAAACCTTTTCTCTTGGACCCTGAAGCCTGCTCGACTACAATAAACTTTCAACTACAATAAACTTTCAATAAACTACAATAGACTACAATAAACTTTCAAACCTCAACTTTCATCGCTGGCGCCGATATAGGATGGCTGCCTCCGTGACGTGCTCTGCAGTTGTTTTTGTGTTTTTGTTAGTTTGTCCTGTCTTTAGTTATATTCCTGCAATAAGTTTCACCAGAGACGAATTGCTGGACATTCGGCACAACACATCACCCGACATATTACCGGTTTTCGACTATTCTGATGTTTTGCTGGACATTTTTGTCGGTGGAGCAGCTGCGCTGATCACACGCTTCAAGAGGACGCGCAGATGGGGAAAAAGAGCTGGTGCGCTCGTGAGACTCAGAAAACATGGATTTCGAACGCCGTTGCCTAGCATCCATCTGGCAAATCTCTGCTCTCTACCCAACAAAAACGGACGAACTCCTTCTGCTCTCTCGGACAAATAAGGATTTCTCACACTCTGCTGCTCTGTGTTTCACGGAAACTTGGCTGCATGACGCCATTCCGGACAGCACGCTCCATCTGCCGGGCTTTCAGCTGTTCAGAGCGGACCGCGACACAGAATCAACGGGGAAATCGCGCGGCGGCGGGACGTGCTTTTACATCAATGAACGGTGGTGTACAGATGTAACTGTGTTAAAAAAGATGTGCTGCTCAGATCTCGAAACACTCTTCATTAACTGGTGAGTGTTTACATCCCTCCGAAAGCGCACGTAAGCCTGGCTTTACAGAAACTTGCTGATCAGATCACAGAGACAGAACAACAACACCCGGACTCCGTTTTAATCATTCTTGGGGACTTTAATAAAGCCAATCTCTCCCGTGAACTGCCAAAATACAGACAGCATGTTACATGTCCCACAAGAGACAGTAATATATTGGATCACTTGTTACACCACAATAAAGGATGCATATCACTCTGTTCCACGAGCAGCTTTGGGACGTTCTGATCACTGTCTTGTTCATCTTATACCGACCTACAGGCAGAAACTAAAATCAGCTAAACCTGTAGTAAGGACTGTAAAAAGATAGACTAATGAAGCAGAGCAGGATTCACAATCTTGTTTGGACCTCACTGATTGGAGCGTTTTTGAAGCTGCTGCCACCGATCTGGACGAACTCACAGAGACTGTAACATCTTATATTAGTTTCTGTGAGGATATGTGTATTCCTACCAGGACTCAACTAATTTACAACAATGACAAACCGTGGTTCACTGCAAAACTCAGTCAGCTCCGTCAGGCCAAAGAAGATGCTTACAGGAAGGGGGACAATGTCTTGTATAAACAGGCTAAATACACACTGGAAAAGGAGATCAAAGTGGCAAAGAGGAATTATTCTGATAAAATAAGGACTCAGTTCACTTCCAACGACTCAGCATCAGTGTGGAAAAGTCTGAAAGAGATCACCAATTACAAGACACCACCCTCCAGCACTGTGGAGAATTAACGACTGGCAGACGATCTGAACGAGTTTTACTGCAGGTTTGAAAGAAAAACACCCATCACCTGCCCTGAACGCCTCTCCACACAACTGTTCACACCATTCACAACTCCTGCAACCCACCTTGAATGCCTCTCCAAACAAACCGTTCTCACCATTCACAACTCTTGCAACCCGTCCTGAACACCTCTCCAAAGAACCGCCCTCACCATTCACACCTCTTGCATCCCCCCTCTCCCCCACACCTGCAATACAGATAAGCAAGGATGCGGTGCGCCAGGTCTTCCGGAAGCAGAAAAGGAAAAAGAAAAGCACCAGGCCCAGACTGTGTTACACCAGCTTGTCTGAAATCCTGTGCTGACCAGCTGGCCCCCATCTTCACACAGATCTCTCAACAGATCACTGGAGCTGTGCGAAGTCCCTTCATGCTTCAAACGCTCCACCATCATCCCCATCCCAAAGAAATACAAAATTACAGGACTAAATGACTACAGGCCTGTGGCTTTAACGTCTGTGGTCATGAAGTCATTTGAAAAACTGGTGCTGGCCCACCTGAAGGACATTACTGGACCCTCACTGGATCCTCTTCAGTTTGCCTACAGAGCAAACAGGTCTGTGGACGATGCAGTAAACATTGGACTGCATTATGTTCTGCAACACCTAGACAGACCAGGGACTTATGTGAGAATCCTGTTTGTGGACTTCAACTCGGCCTTTAACACGATTATCCCAAACCTCCTCCTGCCCAAACTAACTCAGCTCTCTGTGCCCACCTCCGTCTGTCAGTGGATCAACAGCTTCCTGACAGACAGGCAACAGCTAGTGAGGCTGGGAAAATACACATCCAGCACCCGTACAATCAGCACTGGAGCTCCCCAGGGCTGCGTTCTCTCCCCAATGCTCTTCTCCCTGTACACTAACGATTGCACATCTAAGGACCCCTCTGTCAAGCTCCTGAAGTTTGCAGACGACACCACACTCATCGGCCTCATTCAGGACAGTGACGAGTCTGCTTACAGACAGGAGGTTAAAGAGCTGGCTGTCTGGTGTACTCTCAACAACCTGGAGCTTAACGCTCAAAACAGTGGAGATGATCGTGGACTTCAGGAGAAACCCCCCTGCTCTCCCCCCACTAACCATCATGAACAGCACTGTGACTGCAGTGGAGTCATTCAGGTTCCTGGGCACCACTATCTCTCAGGACCTGAAGTGGGACATTCACATTGACTCCATTTTGAAAAAGGCCCAGCAGAGGTTGTACTTACTTGGCCAGCTGAGGAACTTTAACCTGCCACAGGAGCTGCTGAAACAGTTCTACTCCGCCATCATTGAATCCGTCCTCTGCACTTCAGTAACTGTCTGGTTCAGCTCAGCTTCTAAATCTGACCTCAGAAGATTACAGAGGGTAGTCCGGACTGCTGAGAGAATCATCGGTACAACCCTCCCGTCTATTCAAGAACTGTACTTATCCAGAGTGAGCAAAAGGGCTGGCAAAATCACTCTGGACCCCTCACATCCAGCACACTCCCTGTTTGAACTGTTGCCATCTGGTCGACGCTACAGAGCACTGAGCACCAGAACGACCAGACACAGGAACAGTTTCTTCCCCCAGGCAATCCATATAATGAACACTTGATAATAACTGTGGAACACATTACACTATTTATATTTACAGACACATACACTTATTATCTAACACACATACTTAGTGTACACTTAAATTATTATTATTATTATTATTATTATTATTATTCTTATTATTGCACATAATATACCTGTACATACATAACTGCTCATTGTAATATATCTGCCACACAATTGTCAATTTGTATATTGTCATTCCTTACCTACTTATTTGTATTTTTTGCATTTTTTATTCTTTTATTGTGTGTTTTTTTGTTCTGTCGCTGTCATTCTGTTGCACTGCGGAGCTTCTGTCACGAAAACAAATTCCTCGTATGTGTAAACATACCTGGCAATAAAGCTCATTCTGATTCTGATTCTTTCTGATTCTGAGTGAAAAAAATCAGGCTAAAATCGTGCAGTGTGAACTCGGCATAAGGAAACTCAGGATTTAAATACAGAAGGAAAGTAATCACAGAGAACAGAAACAGGTGTGGGACTTGTTAGATTAACAAGAATGAAAAATGGGAACCAAGGAAAACATACAAGCAACATGTCATAGGCATCAGAAATAAAACCAAAACAGGCTATAATGATTATTTGATAAATATAAAGTTTAAAATAACAGCATTTTGTTTTTCTAACTGTGGTGTTGCAATATAGCTTTTCCGTTCAGTTTTCTTTCATTCTTTACATCTTAATAACTTTCTTATTTCTAAAAGTTTTTAAGTTATATAAGTTATTTTCGTGGTATTACAATTCATATCAATGCACAAGAAGTGCATACAGAGCTCTCTTCAGTGAAAAGCATGGGTGCAGCAGAGATTGTATAAGGTTGGCTGAAAGTGAGGGCTAATTTAATGGCTAGCCCGTTAAGCAGGAATACAACGCAGATACTTTATTAGCTGGCTAGAAACTGATTATGCACCCCTCCGATTCCTTAAATCCTACTCAGATCACCTTGGTCTACACGCAGGGGCACACGAATGAACTCTGAGCTAGAAACTTGACACCAAACAGAGTTTCAAGTGGCACAAATGGCTTGTTTGCAAAGTCTGTCGGGGGAAATCTTGCAAAGAACAAAGAGCAGGGGGATCTTTTGAGAAACAGAGATAGATAGATAGATAGATAGATAGATAGATAGATAGATAGATAGATATGTTTCTATGTCATGTCCCTTCATTGAATAATATATATATATATATATATATATATATATATATATATATATATATATATATATACACACACACACACACACACACACACACTGTCTTCTTTTAGACTTTTTGCCCTTAGGTTTGAATTTCAGGACATGACCTTTATGAGAAGCAAATATAATGCTTTCACACTCAATAAGTTATTTGATTCAATGCTAGTGCTGAACTCTCATAATTTTGACATCTTGTTTGTTTCACTCTAGCGACTTCATTTCCACAAATTTCAAATGATTGAGGCATGAAATGAAATGAGAACGGTGTGACGACTGCCATGCTAATATAAGGCTTACTGGAGAAGTGCCAATAACTTAGTTAACCACTAAATTGCCCCAATATATCACTGCGGTTTTTAACTGATTGTGCAAATTGGTGAATCCTTTGGTTTGTAACTATGAAAGCCAAGGCTGTGGACATCAGACATTAAATCCAAAAAAGTGATTTGATATGCAGCTTATTTTTGATAGAGAATGTGCTTCCAACTTCTGCAGTGGATATTTGCATATGCAGCTGTATAGAGCTGCTCGATACAGCAGAGTTTCATAAAAGCAGTACCTACTGTACGGTAATGAATAGGCCTATATATTCAGCACAGTGCAATATGAATATTGTAGTTCTCCTTGTAGTACTTGGTAATTGCTCTGCATTTGGAGGTGGTGTGGAATGAGGGACATATAAGCTAAATCTGACCACCACCAACCCTTTGCTTGGACTCAACTAATCTGCCAAAATCATGGAAAACATGGAAAGAAGAGTTCACGCTGTATATGGATCTCACTTTGGCGGATGCTGGCGAAGAAGTGAAACTGGGGAAACGGGAAGAGAGCTATGTGAGACCCTGATCCCCTCCTCGTTACCGGATCAGACTGTAGACTGATTAATGCCTGCCTTGGATGGTCACTGCAGTCCAAATGTTAATGAGACAGTTAAAAGGTACCGTTTTTTTGTCAGGAATCAGAGTGCCGATGAGAACATTGACAAATATGTAACGGACTTAAGAATGTTTGCCAGTACATGCAATTTCGTCCAGATCAAAGACTCTCTCACCTGCAATAGAATTGTTTGCGGCATAACCAGCTCTGGTTTGAGAGAGACTTCTGAGGGAGCAGGATTTGACTTTGGAAAAATGTGTGCAACAGAGTTGTCGCGAGAAAACAACAGAACAATTGAAGGGTGAGTGGTAGAGGAAGTGCTTCCAGTAAAACTTTCCTGCATATGGGAAAAAAAAAATTCAAAAATTGTGGAAAAGACAATCATTTTGCTGCAATGTGCAGAACTAAAATGCAGAAAGGAAAGACAGTGCATGCTATCACAGATTAAGATGAAGAAAGTTATGAAGACATATTGTGTGTAACAGTAGAGACAGTGAACATAGTGACAGAGGATAAACAGAAACTGCCCTCAAAACTTTTTGCTGCTATGCTCCTAGAAAAGAACAGGTGAAGTTTCAGTAAGATTGTAGAGCTACAGTAGCTGTAATATAATACCTGTCAACTTGTTAAACCCAGCCACACAAATTGAAAAGACTGAGAAAGTGCTGGTGATGTACAATAAAAGCACGCTACAGCCATGTAAATGTAAAGTCAAAATGTAAGTCAAACTGAGAAACCCTAGAAACAAGAAATTGTACAGAGTAGAATTCATGGTTGTTGATGAGGGATCTACAGTGCCACTACTGGGCAGCAGGGCAGTACAAGCCATGAATCTAGTGAAAGTCCAGTATGAAAACATCAGGGCTGTGGACAGCATTGTCACAGAGTAGACTGAGAAAGTTGAAATGTGGAGCATGGATAATATCAAAAAAGACTATGCTGATGTGTTCCAGGGAGATGGTTGTTTGGAGGGTGCGTATAAGATTGAAGCGGACCCAAAAGTAACTCCAGTGAAAATCCCAAAGAGAAGGGTCCCTGTTGCGATGATAGTACCACTAAAAGCAGAGCTGAATGATCTTCAACGAAGAGGGATCATCACACCAGTAGACTGTAGCACAGAATGGATTAGCAGTCTTGTCATTGTCAGGAAGCCATCAGGAAACCTTAGGATATGCGTAGACCCAGGACCACTCAACAGAGCTCTGAAAAGGTGTCACTTTGCAGACATAGATGACATACTGCCAGATTTATCAAGAGCAAAAGTCTTCATTGTGTGTGATATCAAAAACGGATTTTGGCATGTGACCCTGGATGAAGAATCAAGTTACATGACCACATTCGCCCACAGCAGGTACAGATGGCTGAGGATGCCAATGGGCATCAGTCCCATGCCAGAGGTGTTTCAGAGAAAACTCGATCAAGCTCTGGATGGATTGCAGGGTATCTATGTTATTGCCGATGATATCCTAATCACTGGAGAGGGTGAAACCTTAGAAAGAGCAAACCAGCACCATGACAACAAACTGAGAGCACTGCTGAACAGATGTAGAGAAAAGAACATCAAACTGAATGCAGAAACGTTTAAACTGAGAAGAAGCGGGGTTTCTTACATTGGTCATTTACTTACTGCAGACAGGCTTAGAGTCGACCCTGAGAAGGCAAGAGCGGTCAGAGATATGCCACACCCGACAGATGTCAAGGGCATACAAAGATTCCTCAGCATGATAAACTATCTCTCATTCTGTGATCAACTGTCAGATGGATGTGAGATACTGAGGCAGCTTACCCATAAAGACACAATCTGGGAATGGTCAGATGCGCATGACAGAGCATTCACACGCATACTCAAATATTACAACCCAGATAAACCTCTGACACTTCAGTGTGATCCGTCTGAGACGCGCTTAGGAGCCGCTTTACTTCAGGAGGGGGCACCAATTGCATTTGGAAGCAGTGCACTAACTCAGACAGAAAGGGGGTATGCCCAGATAGAAAAGGAATGTTTGGCCATCGTCTACGGTATGGAAAAATTTCATCAGTATACATATGGGCACAAAGTAACTGTTCCCTCCCACCATAAAGCACTAGAAAATATAGTTAGGAAACCACTGCTGAGCACCCCAAAACACCTGCAAAGAATGTTACTTGGACTACAAAGATATGACATTGAAGTCAAGTACATCCTAGTGAAGGACATGTTAGTAGCCGACAAACTGAGCCGTTCATACTTACCTGAATATGCATCAGAGGGTTCAGTAGAAATGGAGATCCCACGTCATGCATGGGATTGGTACCATAGGGTTTAACCAAAATCTAAATGTAGATATCAGCAACATTATTTTACAGTAAGTTAGTAAACACTTGCCAGTCAACATTAATATTTGCAAGCCTCAAAGTTTGGTAGCAAATCTATGCATGATTCCATGGTAAACCAGAGATATTAAAGTTGCTTTCCAGATTTGTGTCATTTATTGTAAATGCTACCTTATATTTTTCAGTTTTCAGCTCAGCAACCTAACTACATATTCTGTCTGCTACATTCCCAGTGTTAGCAAACGCTAGCTAGTCTGTTAACATGAATAACGTATTTGCAAGCCTCCAAGCATAGACGTCACATTTTAAATCCTACCTGTTGCCTTTCACCATCCACTTATTTAGCTGCTGTTGCATCCCCTGACATGCCATCTAGTTTTCCTTCTTTCTTTTTCTATTTTAGCCCCCGATAGCTTTTTTGCTTTATCCATCTTTTTCGAGTTTCAACAACAACTCACTAACGTTACTGCTGCTCACTCAGCGCTCACGGCGCCCCGCCCACTCGCGATATTACCCTTCTATGTCAAAATTCTATGATGGAATCTTATGAGGGCACCGGCGCCTACTCTAGCCTGTTAGTCCTCTAAAATTTATATAATTTTTTCATATATAACTTTTATATAAATTTATATAACTTTTATTATTATTAAAAAAAAAAAAAAAAAAACATCGCTTTGGCGCCCCCCATGGTGCGGCGTCCCTATGCGCAGCATACAGCGCATACCCTTTGCGACACTGTCAGAGATGAAACAAGCAAAGACAGAAAATTACAGACATTGATCAAATTAATCAAGGAGGGGTGGCCAATGAACAAGAAAAACATGCCAAGTGACATTGCAGATTACCATTCTTTTCAAGAGGAACTGAGTGCACAGAGTGGAATTGTCTTCAGGGGCAAGAGAGTTGTAATCCCAGACACACTCAGAGGTGACATAGTTCAGCGCATTCACTCGTCACATTTGGGCATAGAGGGATGCTTAAGACGTGCAATAGAATGTGTTTATTGGTTGGGGATGAATGAAAAGATAGAGACATTCAAGGAAAAGTGTGACATCTTCAGGGCTATGGATGTGAAACAGCAGAAGGAGACCTTGTGGCCTCACGAACTTCCCAGCATCCCATGGTCTAAGGTGGGAACAGATATATTCACTTTAGACAAAATAAATTACCTGATCACTGTTGATTATCTCTCTAATTTCTGGGAGCTTGACTATTTACCTGACACACAATCCACCACTGTCATTCACAAGCTGAAAGCCCACTTCGCAAGACACGGTATCCCGGATGTTGTTATCTTGGATAACGACCCGCAATATGCATCAGAAGAATTCAAAAGGTTCAGTAGACAGTGGGAATTTAAATATATGACATCATCACCAGCCTACCCGTAGAGCAATGGGATGGCGGAATCAGCGGTAAAGACTGCAAAACGACTGCTGAAAAAGGCAAAAGCTGATGGGCCGTACCTAGCTATGCTTGACCATAGGAACACACCATCACAGGGGATCAAAGCAAGCCTAGCACAGCGGTTGTTCAGCAGAAGAGCCAGAACACTGTTGCCAATGCACGATAACCTGTTTAAACCAAAAATAATACAAACAAGACAGGAACAGATGGAAAGCAGAAACTGTCAAGCTACATACTACAACAGACATGCAAAGGATCTACATACCTTAAAACAAGGAGACCGAGTTCGTGTCCAGTCAGTGGAGCCTAACGGTTGTAGGGTATCACACCCAAACCAGACAAATGAAAGATTCGATCGGGATCATGGTTGAAACATGAGGAGCCGAATTCCACAGAAAGGCTCAAGACAACAGTATGTTGTAAATCAATTCCTAGCACCACAAGTCGGAAGCAAGTCCACTAACTAGCAGTTTGAACAGCTTTCAACATTAGAACAAAAGAACATCCAATTCGGAAAGGAGATTGTCAAATTTGGGGCAAGTAATCAAGATTGATGGTCCAAGAGATGTACAGCATGACCATCACATGTAAATACATGATAGTAATCACAATCACAAGCTCTTTGGATCGTCTTCCCCCTACCTAGAAGAAAAGAACCAGACTGAAATTCCTAAGGGGACCTTTTAACCTCTGTTCAAAAAATAACACACAAATGTCAAAGAACTACACATAAAATATCTATAACAACCAAAAAGAACCAAAAAAAATAAACACAAAAGTCTTATAAACAAATATCAGTCCATTGCTTAACTCCAAATCATACATATACACCACAAATATGACTATCATGTTTCTAATCACTTATTGTGTATGTCTTTTTAATAACTATTGAATAGCTTAAGGATTCATATTCATGTTTAGTATGTGTGTGTTTGAATATTCTTGCTTTAAACGTTTCTGACAATCAAGTATTTGTCAAATGTATCATATTCTTGTTATAGGAATCATGTCCAAAATTATACCCTGCAAGGGCGGGAAAATTCTGACCACGTGATTGATAAGATAACATATGATTTATGAATGGGCAGGAGAAATATTGCAACACCCCGAGCAAAGACAATATCTAATTGGTCAAGACAACATTTGAGGTGTGGCCAGAAGGCCAGTTTAAATACTCAGGACACCATCAAATTTTGCTTTTAGCTTTTGCTTTTTAACTTTTGCTTTCAGTCATGCCTGCTCTTAGCTGCTGCTTTTAGTCATCACTTTTAGCCATGATTTTTGTGTTCTTTGTGTTCTTTGTGTTGCGATGAGAAGAAACAACACCTAGTCTAGTCAAACTTTACTTCTATTATTTTACTTTAGTTTCTTTTCTTTTCCATTGAGAGTTTCGTGTTCTGAGTTAAATTTTGTAACACTGTGTTTTTGAGTCTGACCTCGAGTGCCCGTCTGAAACTTCAACCAGCCCACAACTCCGCATCATCAGCTAACGCCCAACAACTGGCTTCCCAAGACCTCACTTCAATGACTACTGAACTTCCAGCCAATCAGCAACAACAAAGGGAATCTCTCGGTTAAACAACAAATTAAACCCCTTTACACAGTCAACACAACTAAAGTACCTCCAGACTGAGCTAAACTGGTGTATCTTATATAATTTTAACCTCATTGAGGAACTCAATGTGAGGGTTATTTAAGTGATTGATGGTTGTTCATGTCTATGCAATTTCACGTATTGCTGTAAACTTGGGATTTCACATTTTCATTCTCTTAAACTCATTCTTTCCTAACTTTCTCTCTTCCTGCAACTTGTGTGAATGTGTGAGTGTGTGTGCTTAAGTGTTAGATTAGTTTATATGTCTTAGATTTATCTAATAAAGCCTTATTCATATTGAAAAGAGAAGTATTTTGTGTTTTGTGCTTACAAGTTAATGTCTTAAACTGCTGATCTTGTTACTGTGCTAATTAATAGTTTTCACTATACTTTGGATATTAATATCCATTGCAGAGTTGATGTTATACGGCTCGTTCAGTGAATCGCTGGCCGTTTCAGTGATCAGCCGTAAAACAGTGATTCTGTCCAAATTCCCTTTAAAATCTTAAATGATTCCCTTTGAGCTAAATTGACCTGTTTCCCTTACATGGTACATGGAAAAGGCACAGTTGTGAAACGTGGACTACAGATCTTATGCAGTCCAGAGAGATTCAGGGAACATTTTAAGGAGGAATCGGTGACTCCTCAGGAACTACAGGGCCACAGGAGTAAAGAAATTACAGATCAAACAGCCAACTGAGGAATTCACAGTCAAAATGACAGATTTAAAATCAAGTAAAGATACTCCTGTGGTTACTAAAACAAAGTCTAGAAGAAGAGTCATTAGTCCTCATTACCTCAAAGACTACACACAGTAACCCATTAATGCTTGCCTTTATTACAGCCTCCAAAAATTATATCTTATATATTTCACTCACATTCAGATATAGTTATATATAGTTATCTCAACTATAGGAAGAAAAAATAAAAAATGGGGGGAAGCTGAACAGTAAAGATGGAACCTTATTTAGTGATGAGTTACTAACTGAATAGGACACTTTATTTTGTTATTTGAGTTTATTAAGTACAGGGACGAAGTATCAGTTTCCATTAATTTGCAATTCAATTACAAATACAGTCACTGAATGTTGCTGACAGGAGAACTTTTATTTAAGTTTCAGACAATACAAAGTATATGTGAATGTATCTATAATGTTTTGAGTTGCATTGCAGGTTATAATCTATTGAAAAAAAAAAAGAAAGAAAAATGTTGTAATGAGTGTTGTTGCAGTACGGACTGTATTCAGTGCCACACTGGCGGACTTCCTGTCTCAGTGTTACTGAACATGGGTTAGCAGTGTTCAATAAAGAGTACGCCACTATTTAAGCGATAATCATCCATGTCTATTTATGATAGAGAATAGAATGAAACAGTTATAAAGTATTATTCTTTTAAATACTCTCCAGCATTTCAGAAATATATATGTATGCAAATTTCACTGAAGTACAACAGTTAACATACCTTACAGTGTTTGGTAGTGCTCAAAAAGGGTTTAACACTGAATTTTGAATCGATTTCTTCTTGTAAAATCAGAGATGTGGATTCGGACGGCAATTAAATCACCACACGACATTGGTGTTTGTCAAAAAACAATAGGTAATTCGGCCGGGGATTTTTACGGGGGTGGTGAGAGAAATTCGGACAGCAATTGAATCACCGACTCATCTCTGTAAATGGTGAAAATCACTTATGTCCTCCTGAGAAACAATTATCGTCCAAATAGGGCTATAGTTAGATTTAAGAAAGAGGATTGGCCCTATGGTTATTTTAGTTTTAGGTTAACTCATAGGTTCTTAAGATTTTGCCATCTTGAACAAATTTCTTATTTCTTAAACTTATCCTGTGAAAATTCATCAGGTATAAATTACATTTTAAATTATGTAAATAATAATAATAATAATACCTGTTATTTTAAAGTGAATAATAGTTCACAATATTGCTGTTCTATTGTATTTTTGATCAATAAATACAGCCTTGGAGAGCATGAGTTTTCTTTCAAAAACATAAAACAAAAATTGACCAACCCTAAACTTTTGATTGGTAGTGTATTGTTTTATATTCTTTCAACTACTTTGGAGTATCATGGTGCAGTATACGTATGTGGTAATCATTCAATAACATGGCATATGTATTAAAAAAAAAATCCAATTGTATGTCCAAATACCATTATATATCTGATAGCTTTGCTGTCCCAGTACTTGTTTTGAAAGACCCACACACTCATACTTGTTTTGAACCCCGCATTGGGTATTACACTCACAACCTCATCAACACCAGCAGGTGTGTCATGTTGAAAGGTTCACACTGCTCCCAAATCACCTGCGTAAAATGTCTTGTATCACAGTTTTTTTCACAGTTGCCTCAAATCTCAGTTGCCATTCCGAACCAAAACAATGTAAGCAATGGGAGGTTAATTGATTTTGCTCTACACAATGTCATTTGGTAGTTACTGTTGATGTTTCGTTATGCATGTTTGCTGCTCCAACTTGATCCTGTAGGGTTGTTTTATTTTTACTTGTGTGACATATGTGAGATATTCCACCTTTCTTTGGTTGAAAATAGAAAATTCTAGCTCATTCATGTCAACAGTGAGGAGATGAAGCTAACAGGTCCAGATGTCCATGAAGTTTCATTTTGCAGGATTTGAAAGGCTGTTGAGACAGGATTGCTGTTATAAAGGGAAGCTCCTTGATTCTTAACGAATTCCATCACACATGCTTTATCACATTGCTTTCACTCGCGCAGTTCTCACACGTGCTTGCTCTCCAGCCACCCTGAGCTGATATATTTGAAGGTTGAAATTTCCTTTAATGTCTCACAGAGTGAACTTGTTCCTGGGGTTCATGTCTTTATCCTTAAAGGAGTAATGGTATTTTAAAAACAGAGTGGAGAGAGGAAGATAACGTTACACCTGAATGAGGTCTCTGTAAATGTCCCTCTGAAGGGGTTTCACTCACGTACTGTATATTGAAACACACACAAACACACAAACAAAAAAATCAACTACACACACACACACACACACACACACACATATATATATATATATATATATATAATTTATTTATTTTTTCTAGTGTGCAATGTTAGTCAAAATCAACATTGGTGTAAACAACAGTTTTACTCAAGACTTGGCCGGTAACTTTTTATTATTATTATTATTATAATGATGATGATGATAACGACGAAGATATCTTACTAAAATATTGAATTCAGACATGACTTGATGGTTCTCTATTTCTGTATAATGCTTGTGAACTTGTGTGAAGGCAACATTTTTCAGGTTTAGAACACTGCTATGTTAAAGATTGGAGCCTAGGCCATACTTCTTTGGAGAACCAGGTTAGTTGGCTTTAACTTAGCTAGTTGATTTAGCCTATTGATTTATTTAATTAGTCATTGTGTATGTTGATTGAGTTCCTGCAGTACATCTATACAGCAAATCACTAAGCCTTGTTCGTCCCATTTACATTTCATTTTACTAGTTTTCTAGCCTTGAAATATGAAATATACCTAAGTGGATTATATTTCGGCATGTATATAAGAAATATTTTAGATCTATTTCTGAATTAGCACCACTTGATCTTTTCCTTTTCGGATAGCTGCTGACTACAACAATGAAACTGCCACCCTTTCACCCACTGGCTTTCTATGGGGAAATTAGGAATCATATAGCTAGTCTGCCTGTATACTGAAATTACAGAATGTTTTTTTTTTTTTTTTATTGAGATATTCTTGGTCTGAAAAAGGTATTATGGGAAAGTTTTGAAATATATTCAGATTCCTGAATACAGTCTGGAAGTCAAATAAATTTTAGGAATTGGCTTAATTGACTTTTTAATATGTGTGGTGATTAATCTCAAAACAAGCTATTGCCAGATGTTGAGGTGAATTCAAGCAATGCAGTTTACATGTTTTAAATCACATCCATATGGAATATCAGAAATCCTTTTCACCAGATCTGTGTGAAATGTAAATTCAGTGCTAAATAAATGTTTGAGCAACCATTTTGTGTTAAAATCACTGTACTGTTTGCACTGCCAGGAAAGCAGTTTGTACATAATTGAAGCTCTCTATCATGATGCACTGGCTGGGTCTGTTTTGTGATTTGTTGAATGGCTTTGACACTGTCAGTTGTGATGTTCTTACAAATAGTCTTGTGAACATTCACTTTTCTGACAATGTTTTAGGATGGACTGTTAAATATTTTACAGATCAGACTCATAGCATCCTGTCACAAACCACGATGGAGGCAGAGGGTTTAGTGCAAGTGAACAGTTTATTTACAAGTGGTAATGTGACAAGGTGTTGTTGAGTCATTGAGAGGATCACTTGCAGAGCTCTATAGATTAACACATGGAAAGTCAGCTTTGGAGGGGGGATATCTGAGGACATAGGATAGACAGGTTAGTAGAGAGAGGTCGGGCACCAGTTCGGGGTAGTAAACGGCAGACCAGACACCGGAGTACTGGAGTGAAGGTGTCTTTATCCTGGTGAGTGATTGCTGGGTGCAGGTGCAGGTGATCAGTACTCCGGTGATTGGGATCGTGTTTGATGAGAGTCAGGTGTGAGAGATGATTGGGGTGGCTGTGAGAGTTCCTGACATTACCCCCTCCTCCAGGGGCGGCTTCTGATGCCCTGATGCGACGACAAGGGCGACCACGGCCTCTGGGTGCGGGACGATCAGGATGTTGTCGATGGAACTCTTCAAGAAGTATGGGGTCTAGAATGTCATCCCTGGCCATCCATGAACTTTCCTCTGGTCCTTACCCCTCCCAGTCCACCACTGTAAAAAGTCCTTCAAGGGTGTTGTCTGTAGGAATTTATTTTAAAAAGTATATTTATTCCAATAAATTGATTCCCTTTTCTTTTTAAATTAATTTAAGTTTTACATAAGTAAAAAGTGTGAATGTTTTTGTAACTTATTATTACCTATCAAAAAAATGATTTTACTGACCTTCACAATAAATTGCTTCTACAAAACTCTATTTAAGTGTTTATATCCAAAGTAAAACGTCACGACCCGCCCACATGCTGCAGCAGAACAACGAGATCGTTGTCCGTTGTCACCTGTACCGGACCAGTTTCGGATTTCTGTGGAGTTTTTGAGGGTCTTATACAACGTGCAACCGATGTAAGTAACTATTTACATACCAGAAAGTTAGGTTTTAGCCGAATGAGCACTCATTTATTGAACTATAAAATGTAAAAGCTTCGCCTGGTTTCAGACAGTAACGTTAAGTTTGTCAGTTTTGCAGGCGCCGCATGAGGCCTTACCGAAGGTCTTGACATTAACATTAAAAGTTACGTTAACTGCTAGGTTTGTAGTCAGACCTGCAAACTTGTCTCTTTTCGGCGACAATGGCCGTTTTCTTGGTTAATTGGGTCATTTAACGTTACGTGAATTGAGTAGAACCGGGTTTTTTTTGGGGGGGGGGGTCTGATTGCGCGGCAAAAACATCTACAATCCGAAGATGCACGACTTTGAGCCAAATCTGCCCGAGCAGACGGATATTACTAAATCTCATAATCACACAGGCAACCACTTTGCGCATCTAAATCAGTGTTATGGTCTGGTTTTCAGTCTGAACGTCAAGTAACGTTAAATGCCTCGTCCGTTTGGAGATATGCGCGCGCAGTCAACGGAGGCTCGCACTGCCGTGCCAGGCGAAAGTATAAACAAGGCTTTAGGCAGTCATTCATGATGTGGGTAAGAAGTTAAACGTGACTGTTTACTAGGGTTGGGTACCAAACTCGGTACTTTTAAGGGCACCGACCGACGTACGCCTCTAGTGACAAAGACGTTGAAAATATATCTTTTGGACATAACCTTGCTTAGTGGGAATCATCTGATGATATAACTGTAAGAGTTGCATTTTCAGATACTTTTACTTAACCACACCTATGTGTTACCAGCTGAACCCCTCTCCCCTTTAAGGATTTAGGCCTTGGAGGTGACTTGTGTATGTGATGTAGTCTAGCAGGTTTGTTGTGTCAAGTGAGACTGTACTGAAAGTTGTACTATGAAGCCAGTTCAACAGGCTAGGCTTTCTGTGCAGGAGCTGGCTCGACCAAACTTAAAACCTTTTGTGAACTTTTAATGTGTGATTTTATTAAAGGCTTTTGAAGATCGTTCTCTGTTGCCACTTATTGTTCTGTTTATGTCTCATACAGGGAAAAACAGAGAGCAGTGTCCACAAGGACTTGAAAATGAGCATAATGCAGATACAGGTATATGTCTGCCGTGAACCAGATGCAGTGGGCATCATCATTGAGGGAATCCCAGTGCTTACTGATCTTGGAAATCTGGCCAGGGCATGTTGCCTGCTTCTGAGGATGACATATGCTCTGAACCCAGTAACCACCACAACTCTGCAAAACATTTGAGGTGTTCCAAAGACTTTTTGTGGGACTTGACACACTGCGCCCAAAACCTTCCTCCCGATTCATGACACTAAAAAACAAACTTCTGAGTTAGTTGGTCAAATGCCAGCCTCGCACTCATAAATGGCAATCTCATTGTGTTTTTCAGAAGATTGTTCTGAATGTTTAATTGTTAATTGTCTGCAGTTCAGAAGTTCTGTTATATAAACCATTTTATGGTAAAATGTTTTAATACATACTAAGATGTACTGTGCACTTACGGATTGAAGCTGAAGTCAGTTATTTTGTGTCACATGCCGTGATCCGGCCTCCCTGTGTTTTATTTTAATGTCCTTGTAAGGATATGTGTAAGATTTTTTTTTTATGTTTTCTTTGCTTCACCACTCTTGCTCGGTGGGCAGTTTAACTGAGAAAAATGTGGTAGTCAAGCACAGACTTTTTCAGTTCCTGGATAAGCCTCCAGCTGCTGGGCACTTGAGCCCTTGACTCAGTTCTGTTATGTCAAATGCTGAGGTCAGAGGCCCTTTATTTTATTTCATTGTCAAATGTTTTAGTAGAATATGGCACAGATTGTACTTAAAACGTGTTCTTGTATTAGTTTATGTTTTAATTAGGGCTGTCAAATGATTAATCACGATTAATCACATCCAAAATAAAAGTTTTGTTTACATAATATATGTATGTGTACAGGGTATATTTATTATTTATATATAAATACACACACATAAATTATATGTTTAGAAAATATTTACATGTATATACATTTATATATTTATATTCTTATATTTTATATTATATATAAATATATTTAATATATAAACATAACATATTCTTCTTAAATATATACATGCATGTGTGTGTATTTATATATACATAATAAATATACACAGTATAAACACATATATTATGTAAACAAAACTTTTATTTTGGATGTGATTAATCGTGATTAATCATTTGACAGCCCTAGTTTTAATACATATGAACTTAAGTGTGCACTAAAATCAGTCCTTTTATGTACAGGTCCTTCTCAAAAAATTAGCATATTGTGGAAAAGTTCATTATTTTCCATAATGTAATGATAAAAATTAAACTTTCATATATTTTAGATTCATTGCACACCAACTGAAATATTTCAGGTCTTTTATTGTTTTAATACTGATGATTTTGGCATACAGCTCATGAAAACCCAAAACTCCTATCTCAAAAAATTAGCATATTTCATCCGACCAATAAAAGAAAAGTGTTTTTAATACAAAAAAAAGTCAACCTTCAAATAATTATGTTCAGTTATGCACTCAATACTTGGTCGGGAATCCTTTTGCAGAAATGACTGCTTCAATGCGGCGTGGCATGGAGGCAATCAGCCTGTGGCACTGCTGAGGTGTTATGGAGGCCCAGGATGCTTCGATAGCGGCCTTAAGCTCATCCAGAGTGTTGGGTCTTGCGTCTCTCAACTTTCTCTTCACAATATCCCACAGATTCTCTATGGGGTTCAGGTCAGGAGAGTTGGCAGGCCAATTGAGCACAGTAATACCATGGTCAGTAAACCATTTACCAGTGGTTTTGGCACTGTGAGCAGGTGCCAGGTCGTGCTGAAAAACGAAATCTTCATCTCCATAAAGCTTTTCAGCAGATGGAAGCATGAAGTGCTCCAAAATCTCCTGATAGCTAGCTGCATTGACCCTGCCCTTGATAAAACACAGTGGACCAACACCAGCAGCTGACATGGCACCCCAGACCATCACTGACTGTGGGTACTTGACACTGGACTTCAGGCATTTTGGCATTTCCTTCTCCCCAGTCTTCCTCCAGACTCTGGCACCTTGATTTCCGAATGACATGCAAAATTTGCTTTCATCCGAAAAAAGTACTTTGGACCACTGAGCAACAGTCCAGTGCTGCTTCTCTGTAGCCCAGGTCAGGCGCTTCTGCCGCTGTGTTCTGGTTCAAAAGCACACGCCTGTGCACGGTGGCTCTGGATGTTTTCTTCTCCAGACTCAGTCCACTGCTTCCGCAGGTCCCCCAAGGTCTGGAATCGGTCCTTCTCCACAATCTTCCTCAGGGTCCAGTCACCTCTTCTCGTTGTGCAGCATTTTTTGCCACACTTTTTCCTTCCCACAGACTTCCCACTGAGGTGCCTTGATACAGCACTCTGGGAACAGCCTATTCGTTCAGAAATTTCTTTCAGTGTCTTACCCTCTCGCTTGAGGGCGTCAAGGATGGCCTTCTGGGTTAACCTCTTACCCATGATTGCGGTTTTGAGTAATGAACCAGGCTGGGAGTTTTTAAAAGCCTCAGGAATCTTTTGCAGGTGTTTAGAGTTAATTAGTTGATTCAGATGATTAGGTTGATAGCTCGTTTAGAGAACCTTTTCATGATATGCTAATTTTTTGAGATAGGAATTTTGGGTTTTCATGAGCTGTATGCCAAAATCATCAGTATTAAAACAATAAAAGACCTGAAATATTTCAGTTGGTGTGCAATGAATCTAAAATATATGAAAGTTTAATTTTTATCATTACATTATGGAAAATAATGAACTTTTTCACAATATGCTAATTTTTTGAGAAGGACCTGTAAATCGCTCAGGTCAAGAGTCACTGTATTTTAATGTCAGTGTTAAGAGTACACAGATCGCACTTTGAAGGTGTTCCATGCTGCACTTAAAGATGAGGTCAGAAGTTTCTGTACTTTTTAATGTTAAAATGTTTACATTACCATTATTGTGTTACATTAACATTAAAATTGATTACAGAAAATTAGTTCACCCAATTGTTTGTAATAAACATTGGAATTGGAAACAAATACCTCTCTTTCCCTATTTATTAAAGTTATGGCAATGCTAACTAATTATTTCAAGTGGATTGAAGAAATAATTTTTCTAAATTAATGAGAGTAAATGAATTAATTAAAATCAAAAAGTTTAATTTTTTATTTTAAATGTTACTTATTTTAACTAAGTATGATTTGGTTAATATGCTGCTCTTTGTCACAATGGTTAAACTCAAATGTTTTGCTTAATCTTGTAGACTCTACTTGATTTTTTAGCATACCGTAAAATACATAATACTGATTTTTACCAACTCAAAATACCAAGAAGTTCACTAAACTTACAAAAAGTAGTTGGAAAATGTTGCCTTAATTTTTTTGAGTTGAATTTAAGTAACAGTTTTTACAGTGCAGGTATTCCAGCCGGGCACCCTGTCGCCGCGAGTTCAGGATTTCCTTCACCTGGTAGATGGATGGTTGTTCTAGGATTTCCGGAGGAAGGGGTTCCTGAGGTTCCGGGGCATCTGCAGTGGAGGCAGAGAAGGGTTTGAGTAGTGAAATGTGGAAGGAGGGGTGAATGGGGTAACTGGGAGGTAAGTTGAGCCTGTAGGTGACCTCGTTGATCTGCCTCTTGACCGTGAACGGACCAATGTGATGTAGACACAGATCCCTTGTTGATAGCCATACTTTATCCCCTGGAACATCCGCAAAGGCCTTCTGTCTCCATATGGCGCGCTGGAGGTGGATGTGAGCTGAGTCCCACACTCTCTCGCTCGCTCAGAACCAGTAGTCCACAGCTGGAACAACCGAAGGTTCGCCTGTCCAGGGGAACAAAGGGGGTTGGTAGCCGAGCATGCACTGGAAGGGGATGAGGCCAGTGGTACCTTGTCAAAGGGAGTTCTGTGCATACTCGGCCCAGGGAAGGAAACGGTTCCAGCTGTGCTGGTCTTCCTGGCAGTATGCCTGGAGGTAACGTCTGAGTTCTGGTATCTTCCGCTCAGTCTGGCCGTTAGTCTGTTGGCTGCCTGGATGTCCAGAGCCCAGTATACTGTGAACTGAGCCCAGAAGGGATTGAGCAGGTTCGTGTTAGTCCGTGCTCCAGATGATGGGGCTGACAATCATGGCTGGAGGGAGTATAGGTTTGGGGTCAGAAGGAGTGTCCAGTCAATGCAGATGAGAGAGAGCATTAGCCTTGCAGTTGCGGTTTCCAGGGTGGTAGGTAATGGTGAAATTGAATCTGTTAAAGAACAGGGCCCAATGGGCTTACCGGGGATTCAGTCTATGGGCTTTCATGGAGATATTGCAGATTTTTATGATCAGTGATTGCCGTAAATGGGTGGTTAGCTCCCTCCAGCCAATGTCTCCATTCTTCTAGAGCGAGCTTGATTGCTAATAGTTCCCTGTTCCCAGTTTCGTAATTCTGCTCCACTGGGGTCAGTTTCCTGGAATAGTAAGCGCAAGGCTGGAGGCCCACCGAACTGCTGGGATAGCACGGCTCCGACGCCGGTGGTGGAGGCGTCCACTTCAACCACAAACGGAAACTCAGGATTTAGGTGGCAAAGGATGGGAGCCGTGCTAAAAGCCATTCTTCAGGGCTCGGAATGCTTCGTGGGTGGTGTAAGTCCAGGACAAGGATTTTGGCTTACCTCTAAGGAGTGAGGTCAATGGTGCAGTATGTAGACTGAAGTCTTGAATAAAGTGTCGATAGAAGTTAGCAAATCCTAAGAACCTCTGGAGTTCCTTCACAGACTGTGGAACTGGCCACTCCCTGATGGCGGATACCTTCCCCTGGTCCATCTGGATACCTTTAGGGCTGATGTTATACCCGAGGAACTACACCATGAGGCCAATCCTCAATGTCACTTCCTGTTTGTTGCTGTCGTATGCCTCTAGTTTGAGCTCCGTCACGTTATTTCTCTATCGTCTATTTTTTATTGTTGAAATCTATTTTATACACCATCATTTTCGTTTCTATAACGTGTGAATATATCCTTTATCATATTCTTCAACAAAAACAATCAGAGCGCCTTGTTATCACTAGTTTTATTTTGATTTCCCGAGTCCGCTAGTAGCTAATAGCCCATTAGCATCACAAGCGTGGTTGTCGCTAAACCCGTGTGCATCTCTAAAACTCTAATCACACACAACAAAACTGCTTTACTCACTGTTACTTGATTTAATGGCGGATGTTTGTCTACCTTTGAGTGCAGGTGACGACACGTTCGAGCTGCATTTGGTGCAGCTCGAGCAGGAGGCCGTGGAGAAGCAGATTCGGGTCCTGGAACAGAGAAAGGCCCAGCTGAGAAAGTGGAGAGCCGCGCTTGAAACCTCCCGGGCTGACGCTCACAAGTCCAGGGTAAGTATGCAGTGCGCTACTAACAGTCCCACCACCTCCACCCCCCATCTACCCCATCACACGACACGTCCACCCAACATTAGCCCAACCCAAATTTCACACACACCGTCGCCGGGACACCACGGACCCTGGGTGCATCCGCAGCGGAGGACACGAGCCAGGCCCTGGGTGACGACCTCTCCCCCTCCGGTCTTCGAGATCTCCACACGGAACCGCTTCGCTTCCCTCCGCGAGACGGAGCGCGTCGCTGTGATCATCGGAGACTCCATCGTCCGACACGTCCGTGCTACGTTAGCCAAAGGTAAAGTGCACACTCACTGTTTCCCTGGTCCTTGTGTTCTCGATATATCTGCGCAGATACCCGCGATCCTGAAGTCCGACGAGAGCCCCAGAGCGGTCATGCTTCACGCCGGGGTTAACGACACCACGCAGCAGCAGATGGAGACGCTGAAGAGGGACTTCAGGAGCCTGATCGAGATGGTTCGCAGCACGATGCCCACGGTGACGATCATCGTGTCAGGACCACTGCCCACGTATCAACGAGGACACGAAACGTTCAGTAGACTTTTTGCTCTAAATGAATGGTTATTGTCATGGTGTAAAGAACAGAAACTGCTCTTTGTTAATAATTGGAATCTTTTCTGGGAGCGTCCTAGGCTTTTTCACGTTGATGGCCTGCACCCCAGCAGAGTCGGAGCGGATCTCCTCTCGGACAACATCTCCAGGACGCTTCACTCCATTTGACTAGTAAGCCAATTCTCAAATAACTGCTATGATGGCTTTTGTTCTACCCGCTTAAATGTTAGAAGTACTTGCGCTCTCCAATCTATTAAGACTGTGTCTGTTCCCCGAATAATGAGGTCAAAATCTAAATTTAATGTAGGATCTAGAAAAAATCTTATCTTGATTAAACCAGAAAAACCTAAAATAAATGAACAAAAACAATTTTTAAAGTTTGGGCTCATAAACATTAGATCACTCACAGCAGTTATTGTAAATGAAATGATCACAGATAATAGTTTTGATGTACTTTGCTTGACTGAAACCTGGCTAAAACCAAATGATTATATTGGTCTAAATGAGTCTACTCCACCAAACTACTGTTATAAACATGAGCCCCGTAAGACTGGTCGTGGGGGAGGTGTTGCAACAATATATAGTGATATTCTCAATGTTACCCAGAAAACAGGATACAGGTTTAAATCATTTGAAATACTTATGCTTAATGTTACACTGTCAGATATGCAAAAGGAAACTATTGTATCTCTTTCTCTGGCTACTGTGTATAGACCACCAGGGCCATATACAGAATTCCTAAAAGAATTTGGAGATTTCCTCTCAGACCTGTTGGTTACCGCTGATAAAGCGCTAATTTTCTGAGATTTTAACATTCATGTTGATAATACAAATGATGCATTTGGACTTGCGTTTACTGACTTATTAAACTGTTTTGGAGTAAAGTAAAATGTCACAGGGCCCACTCATCATTTTAATCATACGCTAGATTTAATTATATCGCATGGAATCGATCTTACTGACATAGATATCGTACCTCAAAGTGATGATGTTACTGACCATTTCCTTGTATCGTGCATTTTGCGTATTGATGATAATAACTATATAGCTTCACGTTATCGTCCAGGCAGAACTATTGTTCCAGCCACCAAAGACAGATTCACAAATAACCTGCCTGATTTATCTCAACTGCTCTGTGTACCCATAAATACACATGAACTAGACAAAATGACTGGCAACATGGGCACTATCTTCTCTAATACATTAGAAGCTGTTGCCCCCATCAAATTGAAAAAGGTTAGAGAAAAACGTACTGTGCCATGGTACAACAGTAATACCTACTCTCTCAAGAAAGAAACTCGTAGTCTTGAGCGCAAATGGAGAAAAACTAACTTGGAAGTTTTTAGAATTGCGTGGAAAAACAGTATGTCCAGCTATAGACAGGCTCTAAAAACTGCCAGGGCCGAGCATATCTTCAAACTCATAGAAAACAACCAAAACAATCCAAGGTTTTTATTTAGCACAGTGGCTAGATTAACAAATAACCAGTTGCCACCTGATCTAAATATTCCCTCACAGTTAAATAGTAATGACTTTATGAATTTCTTCACTAATAAAATAGATAACATCAGAAATACAATAACAAATGTAGATTCTACAGCGTCTAATACTTTAGTTTTATCCATCGCACCCAAAGATAAACTGCAGTGCTTTACAACTATAGGACAGGAAGCGCTAAATAAACTTATCACTGCATCTAAACCAACAACATGTTTATTAGATCCTGTACCCACTAAATAACTGAAAGAGTTGTTACCTGTAGCAGAAAAAAACGCTTCTCAATATTATTAACTCGTCGTTATCTTTAGGTTACGTCCCAAAACCATTCAAGCTGGCGGTTATTAAGCCTCTTATTAAGAAACCACAACTAGATCCTAGTGAACTGGCAAATTACAGACCCATTTCAAATCTTCCATTTATGTCTAAAATTTTAGAAATGGTTGTGTCTGCTCAATTGTGCTCCTACCTGCAAAAAAAATGATCTCTATGAAGAATTTCAGTCGGGTTTCAGGCCCCATCATAGCACAGAAACTGCACTTGTTAAAATTACAAATGACTTGCTTCTTGCATCAGACCAAGGCTGCATCTCATTGCTAGTTTTACTTGATCTTAGTGCTGCGTTCGACACCATAGATCACGACATACTCATAGATAGATTACAAAACTATACAGGTATCCAAGGGCAGGCTTTAAGATGGTTTAGATCCAATTTACATGTTGCCCCTTGGTAATATCATTAGAAAATACGGGATTAGTTTCCACTGTTGTGCTGATGATACTCAACTATATATCTCAACAAGACCAGGTGAAACTTCAAAATTATCTAAGATAACAGAGTGTGTTAAACATGTAAAAGATTGGATGACCAATAATTTTCTCCTATTAAATTCAAATAAGACAGAGATATTACTTTTTGGACCAAAAAACATTACACAGAATCTCGTAGATTACAATTTGCAATTAGACGGATGTACTGTTACTTCCTCTACTGTCAAAAATCTGGGTGTTATATTAGACTGTAAATTGTCTTTTGAAAATCATATTTCCCATGTTACAAAAACAGCATTATTTCATCTTAGAAACTTTGCCAAGCTACGAAACATGTTACCTGTTTCTGATGCAGAAAAGCTAATTCATGCGTTCAGGACCTCTAGATTGGATAATTGTAATGCACTGCTAGGTGATTGTCCTGCATCCTCAATAAACAAGCTACAGGTAGTCCAAAATGCAGCGGCTAGAGTCCTTACCAGGTCAAGAAAATATGATCATATTACCCCGATTTTACAGTCTCTGTACTGGCTACCTATTACGTTCCATATCAGTTACAAAATATTATTACTTACTTATAAGGCCCTTAATGGCTTAGCTCCTGCATACCTAACTAGTCTTCTACCACGCTACAACCCATCGCGCTCCCTAAGGTCACAAAACGCTGGACTTTTGATAGTACCTAGGATAGCAAAGTCCACTAAAGGAGGTAGAGCTTTTTCGCATTTGGCTCCCAAACTCTGGAATAGCCTTCCTGATAACTTTTGGGGTTCAGACACACTTTCTCTGTTTAAATCTAGATTAAAAACACACCTCTTTGGCCAAGCATTCAAATAATGCATCTCATAATTTCGGACTGCAGTTATATCTGATCAAATGCACATTATTAGTCTTTAGCTTGGGTTAAACTAATTAATTTTACTTGGCTGGAACAGCAGCTACACTAATTATGTCTCTATTTGTTTCTCTGTTTTGCCACGGTAACTAGGATTTATACAAACTATAGTCTGGATCCAGAACACCTGAGAAGAGATGATGCCAGCCCCTCAGAGGACCTCAGATGATGCCAACCCAGAGACAACATACAGAACTACCACATTTTGCTATAAGTTTGATTGCATAATTGCTGTTAATAGTGTTAATCGTCTGTTTGTTTACGTCTTTTATTGATTTTTCTGAACATTTCTGCCGTATGCACATAAACAAACATTCATAACATAAAAACCACTACAACATATTGTAGAAACTTAATTTTCTGTAAAGTTGCTTTGCAATGATTTGTATCATAAAAAGCGCTATACAAATAAACTTGAATTGAATTGAATTGAATTGAATTGAATGAAGCGATGGAACTCACACTTATCCAGCTTTAGGAAGAGATGGTGTTGTCTGAGCTTCTGGAGGACCTGCATCACGTGGTGGCGATGTTCGGCCAGGTTCCGGGAATAGATCAGGATGTCATCGATGTAAACTATGACTGACTTGTGGAGGAATTCCTGGAACACCTCGTTCATGAAACCTTGGAAGATAGAGGGGGCGTTGGCGAGTCCATACGGCATAACGCAGTACTCGTAGTGACCAGAAGAGGTGATGAAGGCTGTCTTCCATTCGTCCCCTTTGCGGATTCGAACGAGGTTATAAGCGCTCTGCAGGTCCAGCTTGGAGAAGATGTGGGCTACATGGAGTTCCTTTTAATTCAAGACACCAGTCAAAGCAAATACCCCAAATCCACTGTCTTCTAACCCACAACTCTACACCCAAATCAACACCTCAAACACCCAACCCTCATGCACACGAAGAAGAAGCTGGACGCAGCCGGTGAGCTGCATTCTCCAAGGAATCCACGTTCGACGGACTCAACAATGAATAAACTCACCACCTTGTGCTCCGGGATGGACAGTGGATAGACTCAACCCTTAGGGAGTTTAGCATCAGGCAGCAGGTCGATGGCACAGTCCCATGGCCTGTGAGGTGGTAAGTGGGTGGCTGCCTACTTGCTGAACACATCCTGAAACGCCACATAATCAGGTGGGATCGTTGAAGCAACATCAGGCTCAGGGCTCTCAATGAGGGTGGAAGCCACTTGACACCCTGGAGAACAGAGAACTGGATGAGGAAGAGTGGTGAGACAATGTTGATGGCAGAATTGACTCCAACGGGTTACCTCACATGAATCCCACCTGATTTCCGGAGAATGTAACATGAGCCAGGGGCGTCCCAGGATGATATCGACCGTGGGTCCCTCCAGTATCAAGAAATGCATCTCCTCTTCATGGAAGAGCCCAATTTTAAGGATTAACGGAGGTGCCTGAAACTTAACCCTCCCATGTCCTAACGGCTTTCCTTGTATAGTTTCGACTCGGAGCTCCTGGGCATGCCGACAACATGGCAACTGGAGATGGCTTAGGAGGTTTTGTGAGATGAAGTTGCCCGAGGAGCCCGAGTCCACCAGGGCTGAAACAGAAACAGTGCATTCTGGGTTGACTAGTTGGACTGGCATGGTGGTAAGTTTGGAAATTACAGGGTTGTGATGGATAGTACTCAGCGAAGGACGTGGGGGTTTGACTGGGCAGGCATGGATGACATGATCTGGTGTGGCACAGTAAAGGCTGAGTCCCGCTGCGAGCCGGTGTTTGCTTTCTTCAGATGATAGACGCGTGGATTCCACTTGCATGGGCTCTGGTACTGGAGGTCTGTTGGCGGGAAAACCAGACTGGTGGGTGGCTTCGACGGTTGGGCAGGCGGCTAGGTGCTGTGATATGCAATTGGCCTTTAGCATTTAATCTTCGTAGATCACCATCTGTGCACGGATCCGAGGATTAAGACCTTGACGATAGGTGCTGAGAAGCACTGCTTCATTCCATCCTCTAGCCGCCACCAATGTTCGAAACAGGATGGTGTATTCACTTGTCTTTGTCTCACCCTGACGCAAACGCAGTAGTTGTTAGGCTGTAGATATTTTGTCCGCAGATTAGCCGAACACTTCCTTAAAGTGGGCGGTAAAAGCTTCATAAGAGTTATTTATGGCACTGTTTGCATCCCATATGGCCTTTGCCCATTGCAGGGCGCGCCCAGACAGTAGAAAAATTAGAAAGGCTACCTTGGAACGATTGGTGGAGAATTTCTGCGGTTGCACCTCGATATACAGCGAGACCTGGAGAAGAAAGCCGCCACATCCAGCTGATTCCTCCACATATGACGCAGGCAGCACCATGGGACTGGCAGAGGCAGATCGAGGAGTGCATGAAGCGGTGAGTGCTGACCAGAGGAGGTTGCCCAACTCCTGCAGAAGGTCTACAGGAGCGGGTGACTGGGGATCCATAAAGTTGATGTTGTAGGTCCGGTTTTCTGTTACAAACCACGATGGAGGCAGAGGGTTAGTGCAAGTGAACAGTTTATTTACAAGTAGTAATGTGACAAGGTGTTGTTGAGTCGTGGATCACTTCCAGAGCTCTGGAGATTAACACACGGAAAGTCAGCTTTGAAATGTCATTGGAGATTGTCGCGGGAATATCTGAGGACATAGGAGAGACAGGTTACCAGAGAGGTCGGGCACCAGTTTGGGATAGTGAACGGTAGACCGGACACCAGAGTACTGGCATGAAGGTGTCTTTATCCTGCTGCGTGATTGCTGGGTGCAGGTGATCAGTACTCCGGTGATTGGGATCGTGCTTGATGAGAGTCAGGTGTGAGTGATGATTGGGGTGGCTGTGACGGAGAGCTCCTGACACATCCAGCATTGAGAGTCTCACACCTGAGGTCACAATAATTTGTTCGCCAAGATTTAGGTGTGATTTTACCTTAATATTTACACCTTTGTTGTATTCACAAACAAACCGCAATTCACTTTAACCCAGTTATGACAGTGCTAAAATATTATTTAAAATATATTTAAAAAAAAAAAAAAATAATAATAATAATATATACATATACAGTATATATTGTAGTGGTAAAAACAGGCTTCAAGTTTCCAATTTTGTCCCTTGTTTCTTGACCACTTGGGAGGTGTTGATGCAATATTCCAACACATGCAAAGTATCATGAATAGATCCAGAAAGACTTGTTGAGGTTCCAAACAATAACAGAAGTTTATTAAACCAAAAATGAACTTGAATTGCAACATAAAAACAAACAAACAACTCAAAGGCTAATTGCAGGCTTGTTGCACCATGCCATCTTAGCTCAATGCGCACGGTCGAAAGACTGTATGCTTTCTCAGGGGTGACATATCCTTTTAAACATTTTCCCTTCACTACTATAGAGGGCACACACTCAGAGAAATAAACAACATTAACAATATAGCAGCAAACTAATATATAAATGAACATATAGAAAAATTAAATAAGATAGTAAGTATGGCTCCTACACCCAGCCCTTAATTGAGGGTTTAAGCATCAATTACAATAAATTAAATGTAAATGGAGCCAAATGTGTCTATACAAGGAAAAATAATGCTCATCTGTTAATTTTTACCCAGTTGTTATAAGATTCAGTCCTAGTCTTCTGCATCTTCTAAAAGCAGGCAAAGTTTGGTAATAGGTCTTTCCAAGAAACCAGTCTTTGTCTTAAGTTTAACAGTTCTTATGAGTCCTTTGGAATCAGGTAAAACTTCTGTTACTCTTCCAATCGGCCACGATCCACGAGGTCCTCAACTGTCCACAACTAGGACAATATCTCCCTTCTGCAGTCCTCTTTTAGCAGTAAACCATCTATGTCGTTCCTGCAATTTCGCTTGGGTGTGCGCATTAAATATGGCATCATCGTGGTGTTGCTGGAAGTTCGCTTTGAGTGTGCGCGAACTATTCGCGTGGTGGAGTGCACAGCATTTTTTGTAACTTTCTGCATAGCTCTGCATCCGAACATACACGAGTTCAGGGCAATTTTAGCAGAACATGCACGTCTGTGTCAGTGTTTGTGTGAAACAGAAGCAGTTTAATGTGAAGTTTAAACTCCATCAGGTGCTTTTTGACGGAAAACACTTTTTTGGAAAAAAAAATGTTTGCATAATTGGTCCAAGGCTTCTTATTTGAAGTACGTTTTATTTTATTGTATAAAATAGAATAAGAATTCATTTAGATATTAATTATACACTATTTGCTTAAAGTTGTCTTGTGTTTGATGCGTAATACAGCCAATAGTTTAAGATTGTTTTAAGTTTGTACATAAAGAAATTATTAATTCATCAACTCATTCATCACAAGACTTGAATTGGCCATACTGGCAAATGACTTCTCACCGGTGATTCCTGACCGTTTTAGAGGACAATTACTCCTCGTCACTCCCCTGTTATTTCAAAGAATAGTACAACGGCGAACGCGACAAGTATAAAAGCCTCGTTTGTTTGGGAAGGTGTGCTCGCAGTCAGCAGAGCCAGGTGAAAGTATAAATCCCGCTTAACTTTGTTTGTTATCATCTTCTAAATAATGCCGCCAGCGGGGCTTGAGGAAGTAACGTCGGTCACTTCTGCGCAGTGAGACACAGGAAACAGAAATACTACAAAATATGAATAATAACGCGACTAAACGAGATGAAATAACATTAAAACATTTCATTTTGTCTCGTTTTGGTCAACGAAAATGAAGAGACATTTTAGCATAGTTTTTATTTTGTAAACCACATTTAGTCTTGTTTTTATTCGTCAAGAATATTGCATTATACATTTAATTATAGTCATCGTAACATGACTAGCATTTATGTTGCGTCTCGTCTTGTTTTTGTCACATGATAAAGGTTTGTTGACGTTGATATTTCGTCATAATTTTCATTGACGAAAGCAACACTACTTAGAGGAGGTGTGGAGAGAGAGATGCTGGTTGGGAGTTCATGACAGTCTGTGGTTTCTGGAACAGTGTGTGCTGCCCAAAAATGACAGGGAAATGACCTCCATGGTCGAGACAGATGATTGTGAAAGAAAAGGAGAGACAGATGATTGTGAAAGAATAATTGGTATTTTACCATATAAACCCACAAATTTCTTTCAGCTCACCCTCAGCACTGTAACAGTGGGTGTGGCTTTCCTCTGTGGCCTCGCTCTCCACTTTATCATCCATCTTTGCATGCATTGTTGCCAAATCTCCGCACAGCGGGGTGACGGTTGGCTGGGCTCTGGGTCTGGAGTGGGGCTGGCGAGACCAATGGTGAATGGCGAGTTATTGCTCACCAGCACCCACTCCATGAAGGTGGAAAAATCCCCTCGATGACCATCTCCGCACAACTGTGCTCTGCACGCGGTTTGCACGCGTTGTCCGGGTACCTGGTGACATTGGAGATCTCCAGGAGGAGTCTAGTGGCAAGCTTCCCCTTCTCCAGCAAGAGGGGGAGGAATTTAGGGTGATCCATAAGGAAAACAAAAGAAATACTTGAAAAAAAAATAAAAAATAAAATAAACATGGATACAAACTCTGCTATATTTACACTTTTGTGGGTCCGTTAATCTGTCACCCCACGAGTAGAGGAAAGGCACACGAAGATGAAAGTCATCTACACAAGAGTTTAATAGAATCCTAGAAGATGATAATCTATGAAGGCAAAGGGAACACACAACAGAACAACATCAAACAATACCGGACAACTGAAGAGTGCACAAGGATGAACTTAAAGCTGGCTGAACACTAGAAATTTTTAAATCTTAACCAATTTTAAAACCATGGGAGAGCACAGACAAGAAAACAGTTCAACCGATTTTTAGCCTTAATCTTCTGAGTGCACACACTAGACAATTTGACCAGACCATGAGACCACACACTTGATGATTGTAGGAATAATTTCACCATGACACTTGATCTCACGGAGACTCGTGAGCTCAAACATGACTAGAGAAGAATAAAAATAGAGGTCAATCAATGTTGTTAGCTGTTTCACAGTAAAAAACAAAGTATAAAAAATAATATGGGTGATGTTCTCTGCTTTCATGGTATGTTTGTTGCTGCCAAGTTTCAGCTATAGAAGTGTGCTTGTTCTTATTGGCTATCGTGGGTATCATGTCAGAGGCAGCCCCGGTCAAGACTTGTAAATATCAAACATGTTTGTTATTTACTATTTGAGTTCGGGGACACTCCATCTCAATCTGGAGCAGATAAATAATCGTAATGACACCACACAATAGAGGATTTTTTAGGACAAAAAATCGTTTGCGACAAGATGTGAATCGGGCCACACCCCCAATCGATTGGGGATGCAAATTGGGCTTAAAATCATCTAGTGCGCAGCCAGCCTAGGTACACAGACAAATTAAGATAATAAACTAGACAGAGGTGAACAGAATGAACTAATCAAAGGATGACACAAACTAGGTCAAGTGAAAGATGAGGGAAGAAAACAAACTAAAAGTCCATGGTGGTGACACCCTAATTAAACACACCTGATCCAAATAATCAAGTCCTTCAGGCTTATTTGAAAACTACATGGTATGTGTGTTGGAGCAGGGCTGTGGCCCTCCAGGAACTAAGTTTAACACCCCTGATAAAGGGGAAATACTTTTATAGCATATTTTAATAAATGCACATTATTTTTGGCTAGTAGGCCAAAGGAAACCTTTTTTTGGTGTTTTGTTTCATTTCTCATTAGATTGTCATTGCTAGAAAACATTGCTCTGCTTACTGTGTTTAGCTTTGGTAAATGCTTGCTGAAGTCGAGTTTGTTCTCATGCGTATCACGTGGCTTTTCACTTTTGGTTTGCTAAGTAGCAAGGCCTGGGACTGCTGAATTCAATAACGAGGTATCAGGCGAGTATATAATTGGTTAGTACACAGCAGCAGCCATTGTTTAAAGACTCCACTGAGTAAGGACACCGACAAGGCACTTGAGTATTGTTTTTCTCCCCTTCCTTTACTTTCTGTACAGCTTGGTCTCATCTACTTGTTTTAGTCAATTGTACTCACTATGTGCTTTAAAATCTTTATTTCATCTATTGCTTCTCATTCAAGTCTCAACCTCATGGCCCTAACTGAGACTTAGATCAAACCTGATGACACTGCCACTTAGGGCTGAAACGATTCATCGAGTTACTCGATTAACTCGATTACAAAAATTCCTCAAGGCAAAAACTCTGCCTCAAAGCCTCGTTAAATTCCTATGACGCGCACTATACACGCAGGGATCTGATTCACATGGACTGTTGTTCAATGTTCAGGAAGTACACCATCGCGCATGATACATTTTGAATTTAGTTGGCACGATGGCGGAGAGTAAAGATGTCCATAGACGGCAGAGAATGTCTAAAGTTTGGGATCATTATATTCTTAAAAAATAAGAGAATAAGGTGCAATGTGTCTACTGCAAAGTAGACCTGGCATTCCACAGCAATACGACTTCAATGATTTAGCATCTGTACCGAAAACATCCACTCCATGCTGTTTCACCAAGCTTCGCTGAAACAAGGTAACATAGCCTAAGCCTATACATTCGCTGATTGTACAGTTGTCCATGACAATGGGGCCAATGTGATGGCAGCAGCAAGAATTCTTAGAGAGAGGCATGGGTGGCCTTCTGTGAGATGTGCAGGGCATACGTTAAATTTAGTTGCGCAGAGCACACTCAAAAACAAAACAATTGCTAGTTGTGTGGGTTCTGCTAGGTGCCTAGTGGAACACTTCAAAAAGAGTGAACTGGCCTGCACTAAGCTCAAAGAAAAACAACAGCAGATGGGAAAGCCACCACTCATGTTGATACAGGATGTCAGTACCCGGTGGAACAGTATGTGTCATGATATCAAGACGGCCTCTGACTGCAGCTCTCTCCGATCCAGCAGTCAATCTGAGAGGTAAACACCACTAGCTGGATTTAAAGCCAGAGCAGTGGCACATCAGTGAGGAGTTGACACAGGTCCTTGGGCCATTTGAAGGAGCTACAGAGTTTCTTAGTGGGGAACAGTATGTCACCCTCTCTGCCCTTCCATAGCTGGTCCAAAACCTTAAAAAGTCCACACTGACTGCAGAACCTGAAACTGCACCAGTGAAGGCATTTCAGGCTTCTGCTGCAGAGCAGATCACAGAGAGGTGGCAAGGGCTGTATGAATTTATATCTGATGCTTCCAGCCCTGTCCTTCTGGCTGCTGCTTTGGACCCCAGGTTTAGAAAACTGAAGTTCTTGCCTGCTGAAGAGGTGTTGAAGGTCCAAACTAGTATTCAAGCAATGGCACTAGTTGCCAGAAAGGACTCAAAACAGACACATGTAAGGGTAGAGGAAGCCACTGCCACCACATCAGCTACACATACTACAGATAGATCACATCAGAAAAGTATTCTGGGATCATCATCCGAGGATGAGGATGAAGATGAGGATGAGCAGAAGAGCAAAGCGGTGCAGAGAGAGGTCTTAGGGTATTTTGGTGAACAGCCTATTTCCAAGAAGGAGAATCCACTGCCATAGTGGAGAATAAATCAAACAAGATTGGCACAGCTGGCAAAGTCTTTCTTGGGGATCCCAGCAACATCAACACCCTCAGAGCGCTTTTTCTCTGCTGCTGGGAACATTGCCTCAAAACGTAGGGCAAGCCTAAGTGTTGAGCATGTGGATATGTTGACGTTTCTCCATTGCAACTATAAGCTGTTGTAGAATCTGAAATCTCTCCTTTGAGATTACAGCTGAAAAAGTCTGATTCTTATTTATAATTGTTTTATTTACATGTATTTTTTTATAAATTGTATACATTGTGTACCTGTTTGGCTTGATATTTTATATTCATTTATTTTTGTTCTCAGGTGGGTAATCTGCAGAAGGCGCAATCCTTTTTTTGTAATGTTGTATTAAGATATATATATATATATATATATATATATATATATATATATATATATATATATATATATATATCTACACGTTAATGTATATAAATAAAATAAAAAATGCTAGTAAAATTGTTTACACCTTTAGAGAACTGGCAAACATCAGAGCCAGCCTTAATTTATGTATCACTATCATAATATATATATTTTTTTCTAATAGCTGTTAGGGTAGTGATTTCCACTTAAATATGATGAGACTGAGTCTTTCTGTCTACACTGACAGATATCTGACCACACTGGGGTTTCATCATTACTGTAGCTTAAGGGACTTACTTCTGTTTGGATGTCTGTGATAAATTACCACAGTGAAATTTACAGACCAAAGTGTTGATTAGAAGGTTGAAGGAGGTTAAGGAATTTCTTGTTGAAAGTGCTCTCTCGATGGGAGCGGGGTTAAATAAGTTATAAAGAGTTTTTAATTTTTAGTTTATTTATTTATTTTGCTATATTGCTTATGGGAAATGATGGCTACATATTGATTAACATGATAAATATCAGATAACTTGCCAACATGACCTAAGAGCATCCAATTCAGGATGTGTGATAAAGATCACACCCTAAATAACCCTATAGATAAATCTTGACCTTATTTGAACTGATGTACAGTATGGTTAAACATTTGGCCCATGGCCTGGGTTATTCACTTTTTTTTTGTCCATGAATGACTATTTCCTTCATTTCTGCATGAGTTGAGCAAAAGAATAACACTGTGATCTGCAAACCTAACTCTGTGTCCACTTTTTTTTCTCTCTTTTTTTTTCTCTGTAAATTAATTTCAACGGACTACAATTATGATCTATGTTACCAATATATATTATACAAAATATATACCAGATAACTAGTTAAGATTAGTAGAGTGGGTGTCAAAAGAACAGTGCAAATATTAACATCCCGAGATATATACAGTTACTGCTCAGTTAGACAGCTGGATAACTAAGTTGTTCACAGCTCTAATTAATGCAATGCTTCAGCAGATATGTTTCTGTTCCAAGTATGCTATTCCCAAGTATTATTATGAAGTGGGAGTACTGCAGGCATAGATGCATATTTTAAAAGTGCTATATTTCTTAATGAATCTGAGAGGTTCTTAATAAAGATATAGGAATATATAATATGTATGTATGTACAAAGTAATTTCAATTTATATAATTTTCTGTAAATAAATAAAAAAAAAATTATAAATAAATATATGAAAATAACAATGCATGTAAGGCAGTAAAAAAAGTAATTACAGTATGCATGCATTTTGTATTTATTCATTTTTACTACATAGTAATTTCCATGATTTATTTTACAAACCAATAACAAAAATATAATAGTCATAAAGTCTTTAATAAACATACTTTTTTTTAAAAAAAAAGGGAATTGCTATGCAAATAATATAGTAAAAATTCAAAAATCAATTATATATGCATTTCTGACTGAAAATAAAATATGCATTATTAGTAAAATTTTATATTTGGAGCACAGTTGTGCTCATAAGTTTAAATACCCCTTGTAGAATATGCAAAATTTTAATAATTTTCACAAAATAAGAGGGATCATCAAATTTTTTTTTTTTTGTTTTTCTTAGTACTGTCTTGAATAAGCCATTTCACATAACGGATGTTTATATTTACTCCACAAGACAAAATAACCATGACTGTTTTATGATAGTTGTTCATGAGTCCTGTGTTGGTCCAGAGCAGTTCAACTGCTGTTCTTCAGAAAAATCCCCCAGCTCCTGCACATTCTTGGGTTTTCCAGCATCTCATATTTAACAGCTTTCCAGCTGTGATTGTATGATTTTGAGATCCATCTTTTCACTCTGAGGACAATTAAGGGACTCATACATAACTATAACAAAAGGTGAAAACATTTACTGATGCTCAAGAAGGCAACATGATGCACATTTGAACAGGATGATATGTAAATTCATCTTATTTTGATTTAATATCATATATGTCAAGTATTTGCTGAGTTTCAGTTCATTTTAGTGTCACGTTTCTAAAAGCAGTTCGCAGAGACAGAGAAGACAGGGAGTGCGCATTGTTTGTTTTCTTTTTTACAAAAGCACAAAGTTGTGGTGTTATTGTGAGTTTACACAAATAAAAGTAGACACTTAACTGTTTCGACTGATGTATAACACTTATATAGTATTTTTGAGTATTCATTTATTTAAATTTTTTTTTTTGTCTTTTGCACTGATCTTAAAAAAGTGAGCTCCAGGTCAACCCCATGGAGTTACGTAAAGATCAGACTGAATAAGCTTTTTTTTACGCACTAAAAATCTTTTTATCTGCACTGTTTGTTCACTGGTTTGCATCTGCCATGTGCCTTGCGCTGCTTTATTTAACTTTTATTTTTAGTTTTTATTATATGTCTTTTATTATATACATTCCCTTATTGTATAGTTATATCTTATATTTTATATTGATCTAGATTTTTAGGCTCTACTGTTAGTGTTATCTGTATGCACCGGAGGTCTGAGAGTAACGCAATTTCGATTCTCTGTATGTATGTACTGTACATGTGGAAGAATTGACAATAAAGCAGACTTGACTTGACTTGACTTGACTTGTTCCATGAAGATATTTTGTAAATTCCCTACCATAAATATATTTAAAGTTAATTTTTGATCAGTAATATGCATTGCCTCAGATTTAGATTCCCTCAGATTCCAGATATTCAAATATTTGTTTCTCAGCCAAATATTGTCCTATCCTAACAAACAAAACATCAATGGAAAGCTTATTTATTCAACTCTCATATTATGTATAAAACTCAGTTTCGAAAAAGTGACCCTTATGACTGGTTTTGTAGTCCAGGGTCACACTTTTTTTTTTTTTTTTTTTCTCATTTAGTACTGCACTTCAGAAGCTACATAAATGCATACATGTTTCCCAGAAGACAACATAAGGACAATGTACCCTGATAATCCAATTCAAAAAGTGTATACCCCCTGGCTCTTAATGTATCGTGTTGAACATGGATCATCCAGGAAATGACACACAGTATTAATATCCAAGGGTATATAAGCTTGGATGGTGTCATTTTTACAAATTCAGTTATTATTTTTTTTCTTGTGGAGTATATATAAACATATATTATATGAAATAGCTAATTTTAAACTGTACTTAAAAAAATGCAATTTTCATGATTCCTCTTTTGTAAAAATTATGAACATTCTGCATATTCTGCAAGGGGTATGTAAACTTATGTGCACAGCTGTATACTGTATATAAATGAAATTCACTATATATGATATTATAAAAAGTAATTATGTATTTTATATTTATTATTTTGTACAGTATATGCATAGTAATGTCCTTATATCTCACTCTTGGGGTGAAAGCATATTTCTCCATTGAGATCCAAGCACCTGAGATAGTCTGCAAGTACAGTCCTGCGACAGTTGTATAAACTGTCATGTGAGATGCGTGTTATTGCCAAAGAGATAATTCTCTCCAGGTACTCCTTCCTGGTTGAAGTGCTGCCTATTCATTCAAGAAATATTTAGCCATTGCCCACACATTTCTAAGTGTGGCGCCTGCACACACACTAATTATTTGACATCCTTTCTTTATCATGCCAGCGCACCATCACAAAAGCCCCCTCTTCTTTGTCTCAACACAAATCGTCGCACCTGCTCTAGTATGTCATCAAACCTTTTACGTGCTCCACTTTACAGCCATCAATTCAAAGCGCTCATGCTGGGAGAAAATAAAGCAATGCTGAATCAGTCCTCAGTGGCAGCAATCAAACAATAAAAGTAAAGGTAAAGGGTATCAGCATGCGACCTCTAGACCTCTTGTTATTTCAGGGGTGGATGGAAAGAAATAACATAACAGTAAAAAAAAAAAAAAATTACCTCTCTGGCCTTCCACATCTCAACTAGGACCTTAAGAATATATTAAGATCATGCGTCAAGGGACCCGATGTCTTCTTCATGAACACACTTGCTTGTGATGGATAAAAAGTGACCTTTAAAAGAGCTTTTTACCTCAGCAATCCTTGTATTTACGTGGTACACAACGTTCATCAAATGTTACAAAGAACGGAGAGCTGCACAGGAATGCTAACACCCCTTGGGCTGAAAAAAACACACTACATTATTGGTCTCAAACATTTCGCAGATGGGATAAAACCTTCTAAGACTTGACAAGCTCAAGGAGTAGTTTGCACAAAAATTAAAAACGTTCCCATCATTTACTCATCCTCGATGCTGTTTCACTGTGGCATTGTTTTCTTTCTAAGGCAGCTTTTCCACAGAAACGAAGTGGAGGGGGATTTAAAATGACAAGGCCCAAAAAAGACTAAGATCTATCATAAAAGTGATCCATATGCCTGGTGAATGATGTTCCAACTCGTTTGAAGGTATACAACGGCTTTGAGCAAGTTACAGACCAAACTTGAAGTCATTTACAGAGTCATTTACAGACCGAACTTCCCACATTTAAAGCAAGCTATTAATTAAAGGGATAGTTCACCCAAAAATGAAAATTATGTCATTAATGACTCACCCTCATGTCGTTTCCAAACCCGTGAGACCTCCGTTCATCTTCGGAACACACGTATAAGATATTTTAGATTTAGTCCGAGAGCTTGCTGTTCCTCCATTGAGAATGTATGTACGGTATACTGTCCACGTCCAGAAAGGTAATAAAAACATCTTCAAAGTAGTCCATGTGACATCAGACCCATACGGAAAGGTAATATATTCACATATATGTGAAGCACTGTTAAATACATTGAAATATATTTTGAAAATCTATTTTAAAAATACATATGTTGCGTGTGTGTGTTACATTATATTCATGCCTCAAATAACTTTTAATCAATGTGTTTTTGCAGTGCAGCAATGCATTTTGTTTCTAAACTATGTTTACCATTTTAAAGCTATTATTATATTATATTATATTTAGTGCTGTCAAATGATTAATCACGATTAATCACATCCAAAATAAAGGTTTTTGTTTACATAATATATGCGTGTATGCTGTGTATATTTATTATGTATATATAATTACAAACACATGCATGTATACATTTAAGAAAATATGTGTTATGTTTATATATTAAATATATTTATATATAATATAAAATATAAGAATATAAATATATAAATGTATATACATGTTTCAAAATATATGCTGTATGTGTATGTATTTATTATATAGAGTTACCAAGGAAAACGGGGCGGCAACTCAGCTGACAAGTAGCAAATCTCTCCGTCTCTCACTGTTGTTTTTACTGCTTTCAGGTAGTTTAGTCCCTAAAATTACACAAATAATACATACAACTTTTCCTGACACTTTCTTACAAGTAATTGACATGCTTCTGTTGAATATTTACTTTACAGAAATGGTTCAGTGTCTTGGGAATAAGTCCGTTAGCATCACAACCGTGAGCTAACAGAGGCTAACTATAAGAGGTAACAAGCTACCTATAGATTTGAGCTCTTATTTATGAAAGTTTTGGTATTTTAATCACATAATTTGTGTAGATGATTTTTTTATAGCTTTGTAAATGTTTTGTTGGCAATTTGTTAATGGATGAATTAAAAAACGCTAACGCTTTAATTAATTTAACCTAAAAGTATGTACTGTTAGGGTTGCCAACCGTCCTGTATCATATGGAATCGTCCTGTATTTAAGGCGTCAAAAGAAGCATTATGAAAGCTGTATGGAATGCAGTTTGTCCCCGTATTTAAGGCATATGCCTTATGACCACCTAGACCATACGAATACCAAACTCTAAGCTGAGAATCAGTTTTTCTTTTTTGATTGACAGTGTTTGATTTGTGAGCATAGCCTTGTTCGCGGGAGGCTTTTAAGACTAAGCGGAATCCTCTGTCGGCTGCTCGCTTCCCGCTTCACAGTCCCGCTAGTTTTTTTAAACTTACGCGTTTCGACTTCAGCTAATCAGTTTGGGAGAATGCAAACAACTGATTCCAACATCCAGCCATGCAAGAAAAGTGCATTTACCTGAGGGGAAGACAGAATATCACATAAGGAAAGTCGTATTTCTTTAATGTAGGTAATGTTGTTAAATACCTAGATGAAACAATTTATATTTAAATAACTTACAGCGTACTTCTTAACCTTGAATATCATTCTTAAACAACAGAACGACCAATGAATTGTCAAGCACCCAAAGCAGTCCATTAATTCTATAAGTTATCTTTAAGTGAAAAATAAGCATTTCCATTTGTACTGTCGTAGGCCTACTGTAATAGCTATTACAACACAACGCAAATCAGAGTCAGAAAAGAGCTTTATTGTCAAGTATGTTTGCACATAGAAGCAATTTGTTTTAGTGTCACAAGCTTCCAGAACACAGAGACAACAACAACACAGAGATAATAAAAAATACACAGTTGTGCTGCTTAATATTGTTTGGGACCTGTGATATTATTTTAAGGATTCTTTGATAAATAAAAAAGTATACATAACAGTATTCATTTTTTTTTTTTAATTTTTGTGTGTGTGTTAAATATACACTACTGTTTGGGGTCAGTACATTTTTTTTTTTTAAGAAACTTTCTAGAATACTTGATATTCAGCACCGGATTAATGTGGTTAAATGGATAAAAAGTGATACTGTTAAATATTGTCAAATTTTCTATTTTTGAATAAATTGTGTTGTTTTTCAACTTTTTATTTTATTTATGGAACACAGGTTCCAAAAATTTAAGCAGCACAACAGTTGATAATATATCAACACTGATAATAACTAGCATATTAGAATGATGTTTGAGTAATGATGCTGAAAATACAGTGCTGCATCACAGAAGTAAATTAATAAAAATGATATTTAAAGTATAATAAGACAGGAAACCAATATTAGAAATTGCAAATAATATTTCACAACTATACTATTTGTTGTGTATGTTGAGCAACTTAATACAACCTTATGAGCACTAAGAGACTCCATTAAAAAACATTACAAATCTAAACGATATATACCCGTTTATATATATAAAAACGTAAATTCTCTTTCGAGATTTTTTGTATGTTCTGTACATTATCTTTCTCTTT